>NC_085020.1:10573432-10852104 GCF_963692335.1 Osmerus eperlanus
ATGGCCTGGAAAGGCCAAGCCCTCTATTACCCAGGATGGATGAGATAGAGAGGGTGTGTAAAATACCCTTTTAAGCCAGCAGCGGAAGAAGTCACAGGGCCGAATCGACATAAAAGGGAGTGCCGGCATGGTGGGGCTACACAAGCTGGATGCCGATGTCACACCTCTGATTCCGGAACGCCGGCATGCTATCTAAAAGCACACACGAGGCGGCATCATGCCGCCTTTGTTTGGTTTAGCGGAAACACGCTACACCGGCACGAAGGCGGGACTTCTTTACGGCAATAATGGGGGATCTCTGTTTAAAAAGGGGGCTAAAGAGAGGAATCGAGCGCGGGACGGAGAATGAGGCAGAAAGAGATGGAACAGAGGAAGAGGAAACAAAGTCAAAAGTTATAGTGCTGCTGCCATATGGAGAAGACAAGATGGCATGCAGTCATTTCTGCTGACCTGGCATTCTGCACGCGTCAGCATTCTTAATATAAGCATCTTTAGCAGCAGTCTTCAGATCACCAGCCTGCCTCTCTCAATACGTAAACCACACCGTTACATTCTCATTGATTACAGAGGTGTGTCTCAGAATGATAGAGCAAACCTGGGTCTAAACTATGTGGAGATGTAGGCACGTGTGTGATCATATCCTATGCCTAGTCACATGTCATTTCAGTAGTGTACACCTGTTTATGTGCCTATTAACTACCTATGTGTATTGTGTGTATGTGTCTACCGGTATGTATGCACTTGAAAGTTACTAACAGATACAATAATCTAACATAACTAAAATGTGTGTGTGTGTGTACAGTGTTTGAAGACATCCAGGCTTTGGGGCCCACTTCACAAGTGAGGCCAACAACAGTCACATGTCATTTCAGTAGTGTACACCTGTTTATGTGCCTATTAACTACCTATGTGTATTGTGTGTATGTGTCTACCGGTATGTATGCACTTGAAAGTTACTAACAGATACAATAATCTAACATAACTAAAATGTGTGTGTGTGTGTACAGTGTTTGAAGACATCCAGGCTTTGGGGCCCACTTCACAAGTGAGGCCAACAACAGAGTGAGAGAAGAACAGAAAAGGGCGACCGAGGAGGGAAATAGAACACAGGTGTATGTTTGTATGTGAACACTTTGTAAGCAAGGTATGTGGCAGTCATGTGAGGAGACTCAGCCCTCGCTCGGTTCATTCTTTGTAACAGCCCGTACAGGGAATGAGAGAGATGTAAAGAGCGAGAAGGAGGGAGAAAACGAGAGAGAAGAAGGGAGGGGTGTTAGGTATAAGAGAAAGCAGCAGCTAATGAGGGAACACTGGACACTGGACACAAGTGTGAGAAAAATGCCTGTGGCGAACTGTCTGCTCTGCTGTCGTGTCAACAAGCAAAGTAACCAAACTACCTCCTGAGGCTGCTGTAGCAGGCTAGTTCAGTGTCTTCTAGCTAAGCAGCTACAGCGGCTACATCCTGCTAGCCTGGTGTTTCCTATAGTACAGTGGTTAGGGTTGCTACAGCTTGGAAGCTACTGCTGCTAGCGCGACCCCCTGATGCTGTTATATAATGACAGTTGCTAGTTAACTTTACCTAGTTCCAGGACAGTGGCATTGAAGCCTGAGGTTGACGAAAATAGATGTTTGACATCTAACCTCGAGACCACAGAAGATATCCAGAGATCCAGGAGCTTTATTTTGGCAAGCAAGACTATGCGAGAAATGAAGATGTCAATGGCAGCAACCCTGAACATGAAACATCGTATTTTCCGGGTTTCAGCTTCTAGAGGAAATGTGAAAGTGTGCGTGTCTGTAGGGGAAGGGCTCTAATTACCCCTGGACCCAACACACAATGTCACATGCATGACTAGGATTAGAAGAGATGCCACCAACCAAACATGTTTGCTCTCTTTCTTTCTCTTGCACTGACTGACTGACAGCTCCCCTCTTACCATCGACACAATGCATATTAGATCTGGCTGATTCTCCGACTATTTGTGTCGATTCAGAAGGCAACAGCATTATTTGTCTTCACATTCATTTCCCTTTCACACAGGCACAATGGAAGGTGTGATGGCATGTGTGCATTTGTTTGAGAGAATTCTGCTTAACAACGATATACTACTGATGATTATGTAGTAGCACTACTACTACAAGATCTCAGGTATTACCGATTGATCACAGGTTTTCATGACAGAAGATCAAACACCTAGCAGCGGTGTATCCCACCTGAACCGACACTTCACAGTCTCTATACTTGTGTATAGAGACTTGTGTATGAACATGTTTAGCAGTATCAGTGTCAACATGAGTGTCAGTGCACTTAACAAAAAATACTAATTATAGTATGTATAGTACATATACACATTGTATATGTCCGTGTGTGTGTGTGTATGCCTTGTTTCTCTCTCACCTTGAACCTCTTGTCCTGCAGCACCTTCTTGATGGCGACCAGCTCTCCAGAGTCACACAGCTTGGCCTGGTAGACCACCCCGAAGGAGCCATTCCCAATCACCTTGGTGTCAGTGTAGCTGACCTCCTGGGGCCGGTCCGGACCCTGGCCAGGGGTCGCCACCACCGTGGTCACCTTGCTGCCATCTTTATCTCCTGGGGGGGAGACAGAGAAAGGGAGGAGGTAAGTCTAAAAGGTAGTCTTTGAAAACTCCGGAAATGACCCATCAGTGAAACAGCCAAAGCTAGTAGTATATGACATCACCATTTGACTCATGCTGAATCAGCCACAGATTGTTGTATCATAAGATATCATTTGTGATTAAAAGAAAGTCAATACTAACTTATAACGTGACCCACATTCACAGGACCAGGGAGATCATTATTAACCTTTTTCCTTTCTAAAATCAAAAGGATGGAAGTTTTTTTCAAAAGGATATTATTTGTCAACCTGCTTTTGTTTAAGTGAGTTTTTAACTTAAGTGTGAAATGAGTATCATAAGGTCAAAGTCTGTGTTAGGTCCTTGTTAAAGGATAACCAGATGATCATGTGTGGTGCATGCTAATAGCCCGGAAGTCTGTGTGTGTTTCTGTGTGGGGTCAGTTTAACAGAGAAACTCTCATCAATCACATCTGTCTTATACAGTACAGGGCAAAAGACACAAATAATGGATCCTATAAAGTAAAGAAATGATGGTTTACGAAATCATTAAATGAAAAGACTAAACAACAATGTTCAACTTTGCACTTTTATACTGCCGCACATATACAGAAAACAAAAAAATATATATTTAAGAAAATATGAATGTAAAACATCTTGGGTGACTTTTGCACAGTACTGTACATCACCTGCGGAAAAACCCAAACTTCATCGTCATCCTCCATATCTCTCTCCCCATTCATCAACTGTCCCTCTATCCCATCTCCATCTCTTCCTCTCTACTCTCTCTCTGTCAATCTCTCCCCCTAACCTCAACTCTTTAACCGGGTAAGCAGATTTTCCAGCAGGGGTATTGATCTTAGCACAAAATGTGCCTTTTGGTACACACACATGCACGAGGACCAGTGTGCGAGACACACACACACACACTCATGCGTTTGGTGTTCAAGTGTCTTGAGTGACCCAGTTGCTCAGATGTGATTATGTGGAGAGAGAGAGAGGTTCCATGTTCACACACAGCAGGATCCCATCCAGGAAAGGGGAGAGGAAGTGAGATTCTTTGTAACAGTGACCAAAATAGGATATAGGGAGGTGGAGAGAGAAAGAGAGGAGGGTGGTGGGGGGCTGAGGAGAGTAAAGGAAGAAATCTTCTGCCCACATACTCCACCAGGACTGAGATGTTGATGCCTCTGCACTGTCTCAGACTGTGAGAAACAGACAGAACAGACTACTAGAAGGATGTGATGACACACTCACATACACACTCCATAATGACCCTGTACCGGCTAACAAACACACAACGACACCATTCTGAGAGTGAGTCCCCCCTAGCCACAGGGACTGTGTCAGGTCACATGGTTGGGCTCTCCATCAGCAACCTACGACACCACCTTTCTGGGCATACTGATACTGATGTCAAAACCATCACTTTCTCTCTCACACACACACACACGCAAACACACCCAGGTACTCTCCAACCCCCTCTCTACCACAGTTCCAATCACCGTAGCAGGAAACGACAGTCTCCACAGAGCATGACTTCACACTAGCTACTTTATTCTCCCTCAAGCACGCACCTACACGAAAACACACTGAGGCACACGGTGGCATTGGGGATGCCTGCGTGGAACAGAGTGCAGTATCTTTGGATGGTAGACCTCTTAATTGCAATATAGCAGTAGTAGGTTTTTATTTGTCGTTCTAAAACGAATGTGGACTAAAACAACGAGAAAACTACAGACACACACTTAACTACAGCAGACTGTTCCTGTGCTCAGACAGGACAGCAATGCTATATTACTGGAACATCCAGTCCCAGGGAGAAATAGAGACAGCGATACAGATGTAAATATAGATAATATCGAGAGGGAGAGAGAAAGTATGTACAGTTAGGTCGTTAACCACCAGCTGGCTGTATAAAGCCCCATAACACATATGTAGCTTTCTGAGGTTCGAAAGAGGGAAGCCTACCAGCCCTATTTCAGATCCAGAGCAGAGGAAGGTGCTGTCCTGGTGACTCTGGGAAATACCTCAGCTACTGTTTCATGTAGTGACAGCCAGGCACAGGAACAGCTGATACCCTGTCTGACAGACACTCCATCCTCCCTCCTTTATCTCTCTCTCTTTCTCTTTCTCCGTTTGTCTGTGTCTTTTAAAGCCTTGAAGAAGCATCTCCCTGTCTCTGTCTGGGACGTTCTTCAGGTTGTTGTCTTATCTCTCTCTCTCTCTCTCTGTATCAAACAGCCCGTTTAATTTGATCATTTGTTCCCCTCTGCATGGAGAAGGAAAGAAAGAGAGCGGGAGCTTTGAAATGCTAAACAAGCTGCTCATTGTTCTTGCCCAGCTGCCTCATCCCAAAACAAAACCAGGAGTGTGTGTGTGTGTGTGTGTGTGTGTGAGAGAGAGAGAGAGAGAGAGAGAGATGGGGGGCAGTGCTCAAGGATAACACACTTTGGCGATAGCTGCTACAGCTCATCAGCCAAGTAAGTCACACACACACTGGTGCACGCGTGTGTGTGTGGGGGGGGGGGGGTTGGGGGGGAGAGAAATAGATAGAGGTGGAAACTCACCCAGAAACAGGTACCTGGTGGAGACTACTGGCCTGTTGGCAGGGTAGTGGTAGTGCTGGGTCTTTAGCCTCACCCAGCCATCTCCAGCTTCCCCCCAGAAACCGTTTACATTTACATTTACATTTAGTCATTTAGCAGACGCTCTTATCCAGAGCGACTTACAGTAAGTACAGGGACATTCCCCCGAGGCAAGTAGGGTGAAGTGCCTTGCCCAAGGACACAACGTCAGTTTGCATGACCGGGAATCGAACTGGCAACCTTCGGATTACTAGCCCGATTCCCTCACCGCTCAGCCACCTGACTCCCTCGTCACTCGTTTAGCTTCCAGCTAACCAGCCTTCCCCCCGACCGGTCTGTATTACCCCCCGTGCCTCAACCAGCTTCCTGTCCCCAACATCCCCTGGGTCTTAGACTCCTAAATGCCTCTCAAGTATACCCCACCTTTCCACCAAACCCCTGCATCTCTGCCTCCAGTTCTTTCACCTCCCTCCCCAACCTCCTCTGGCCTCAAACCTCCTCTGTGTGTCCAAGTCCACTCCCACCACCTTAAAGCACTCCTTCATCATGCAACAACCCTAGCCTCCACTTCCAACCTTTCATTTTCTAGCCTCGCCCCACTAACACACATCAGTATTTATAACCCAGAGAGATGGGGGGGGGGGGGGGGGGTCTGCTGCAAAACTCATTAAGCTAAACGCAGACCTCTGCCATTCCATACTGCCATTCCAAATTCTCCCTCCTTATACACACCCACGCATACCCCCAAACATGCACATTGTCCATTTCAGGTTCAGAGACAAGGACACATGCATAGTCAAATATAATCTATTGTCATTACTAAAGGGCCCCATTTTTCTCTCACTCGCACACACACACACATTACATACACACACACACACACAGATCGAAGGCCCCCACTAATGGTTTGTGAAGTCCTGGGTGCATTTAACTTGCCGCAGCAGGCATGCTGCTCTCTTAACAGTGAATAGTAGGTGTGTCCTTCTTTCTGCAGGTGTGCATGTAATTTCTACCTAAATGTTCTTGAACAGGTTAGAAACTGTTTAATCTCCCCAAACAATCACTCATTTTAAATATTTCTGCATAAGATCACAACTGAAAGTCTGCCTCTTAAAACCCCCACACCCCTCAAGACCCAATGTGTTCTGATCACTACATCTCAAGATGTCTAGTCTCAAGGCTACAGTGTGACAGTGCCAAAATGTTGACGACCTGAGCTTGACACACTGTAATATACTCTTTCCAGTTTCGTGACGTTTTTGGACCAAACAGTTCAGCTTCCAGGATATCTAGCCTAATAGCTATCTTATCTCCAACCAAACGGTCCCTGAGTCACGTTCAAGTCATGGGCGCACCTTCAGTTTGACAGTTGCGTAAGGTAGCCATTCCTGTCTGTATCTACAACACTTAAAAGTCTAGAAATGTGGCCATAAGCTTGCGATTAATGTGAAAACGTTAACGCTGCTAACGTAAATCAGCAGTAACGATTTCCACTATCACCACGATGTGTAATTGGGTCGGTGCCATCCCTGGCTCAGGCGCGGCCTTCTACCGCTGGCCATCGACCAACCCTGCCGCGCACGTCACGGAGCAGCGGTCCCTCCCCCCAAAACTGCCAACGAATCTCAGTCGGTGACACAGAATGAGAAGCCCGTGCTGCTAGAACTGTTGAACCGTGGCAAAGATTCAACGATGGTTAATAAGAAGACCAATTAGTTGGTTACGATATGAGGTTTGCATCTTGAGTTCATGAGGCCGTGAGGTTTTAGATCATTCAGAAAAGGTAGAACTACTTACTGCTGACTTTCATGCTGCCGAAAGCCGAGGGCTGCGGCACTGGTTTGCAGCTCTCCGCGAAAGAGGTGGTTCTAGGCCGACCCGACATGGTACAATGTTGAAAGTCCTTTTGACTACCAGACTAATTTGCTTAGGGGTTATACTATATCTTCCAATCCTTCAGTCGGTTGATTGAGTATTGTTCGCAATAGGATTAAACTCCCCCTCAGACAATGTTCCTTCTCAAACGTTGTTTTACCCAAATAAACTCCGGTTCTAGTCCACAACTGACGCTCAAAGCATAAGTTCTTCCTTTTAAATCTTGTTTTTCTTCTCTTGGTAGGCCTTCTGAGACACGTCTTCGACTAAAATAGTCATGGATCTGGCCTCTCCCTGTGCCCCCCTTATAAAACCACAGGTAATGTATTTCCCTAATATGAATAACGTTTAAGACAAATTCTCACAAGTGGAACAATCTTAATCAATTGTATCTAATCAATCCCCTGGATGAATATTATATATTCCTATCGTTTCGAGACCATGCAGTTCCTTCTCATATCCCGATATGGAGACTCAATGATCCGACTGCCATGGCGGCTCCCTCGCTCATACCGACTATTCAATCGGAAAATCTGCCAGTGTTCAACCTTTGCGCGAACTGTTTCCACTGCTTTACGATTGTTCTAATTCCTCACTCGCCACAGTCCAAATTAGGTCCCCGTAGTTTCCGGGATGCAAGGCCGCTATGTGCACTCCCAAAAATGATGGTCTTCCGTGGGGCCCGATGGTGCTGAAATTCTCTTTTATTCCTTCCCCATAGGTCTCGGACTGCCTTGCCTTTGTCACTAAGAACCTTTGTAACGCAATTTTCGTAAATGTTCAGGGATGATTCTTTGGGTGGATGCGCATGGCGACGGGTTACGCAAGCACTGCAGTGAAGAATCGGAAGATTGCGCAAAAGCAGGGTGAATCTACGGTGGGCAGTTCAGCCAATCAGAGACGCGTGACTCAAAGATAGGCGGACAAAGATGTTCTTTTGGAACACATGGCATCATTTTATTAGCACCGCCTCCGCCGGTGCTTGTTGGCCTTGCGATAAAGCCCCAATCCAGGAAGGTAGCAATTCTCCCCCCTTCTCTTTGAAGTGTACACTTCTCCGTTCCCATACACATATTTTAAAGCACGGGGTGTCACAGACGTTGCGTACACCTAGCATTTGCCGTTAAATATGCGGAATGGAGGTTACAAAGCCTAGGGAAAAGTAAATCATCAACGGAGGGGGCAGGGTACAAAAAATAATTTATGGCCGACTGAACCAATGGGACGTAAGGAACGGTCTGCTTCTACAAGCTACCAACAGCTGTTGACAGAGCGCCGGTAGTCAAGCAGCATTGTTGCTATGTCAGTTCTGGAAATCTAACCAATACCGAGAGCCATGCGACACTATGTTACCTTTTACGCTCGTATAGGACAGATGTGTCAATTAGCCAATAGCCTTCAGTGTTGTTTTGGATTATATACTTATTTAACAAATGTCACCCAAATGTATTTCTCATATCCTTATTTCTAAATTGGGATTTTTGACCCATCTGATGTCCTCAAATCCAGATGGAATTTCAAAACCAGAAGTATATTTGTCATAGGATAAAAGCTGGCAGTTAGAAACCTCCTTCCACCTACTCTCATAGCCTGACAAGAGCATGAGTATAACTCAGTGGTAGAGCCTTTCACTGTAGATCATGAGGTTGCAAGTCCTTTGTCACTTTGGAGACAACTTTAGAGTCCACTAGAGAATAAGAAGAATACTATATTGCCTCATCATCCCTCCTGGCTCATCTCTTTCCATGCTCTTCCTCCCCTCCACCACTCCCTCTGATGCCTGGAACCTTTGTTTCTCCTTTTTGAGTCCTTAAACTTTCTATACATTATTTGCCCATGTTCTCTGTGCAGGCACCATGTCCTCAGAAAGCACATTAACAGCTGCTTATTAACATGGTAATCCAACATATAAAAACAAAATATTACTCCAAGGTAACATAACATCCACCCTTTGTAATGATACATTATACATCTTCTATTTATTAGGTGGATTCAATGGGGTATGACATCTTGATGATCTGCCCAGTGCCCACTAAACATGAACGAACCTTAAATGAAATCTTAGCAAAACAGAGTTTACTGAGCGTTAATAATGTTAAGCTAGGGAGAGATCCCTTTTCTCCCCCATGCATCAGTATCTTATGTCAACATAGTTAATGGAACTTTTGTGCTGTTATTTTTAGTCTGTATGTTCCGTCCTCCGAAGTATCAAAAGAAGTTTCTCCAAGGCTGTCTCCCTGGCGGTAATAACGCATGGCCAAGTGGAAGGCAAGAGGCAGTTTTCTCTTCATGCCGATCCTCCCTGTGGCTAACACAAACACACACACAAGTGTTCTACCATTACCATGGAAATATGGGGTGGTAGAGGGCCTTGGGAAGGATGAGAAGGAGAAGAGGGAGAAAGAACATTAGCATTTGTGTTAATTTATGCCACAAAAACATTGATTCATGTAAAATGCATGTATTTATAATTAATAATTTATTAATTAATACAATCTAGTGTAGTACAACTAGAATGTAGATGGGATATGCCACAGTATGGATCTACACAGTCACACACACACACACACACAGATGTACGCACAAACACACATTCACACACACCAACAATCAACAATTACAAACAAATCAAACATACAATAAGAAACATTAATGTATAGTATATGTCATGTAAGGTGGCAATATTACCAAATGCATGACAGCCCTTGATAACAACTACAAAACGCATAAAAAAACAAGACATAAAGACTAAAGCCATTGTACTAAAGCTAAATATATCAGTGTATGCTGTAGAAGCATATCAGTATGCCCTCCTATGAGGAGGCAGTGGATGACAATCAGAGTAATACCTTAAAACACAAGGACAAAAGGACAAGGACATCCTGAACATCAGCTTTAACAACCTGACACAAACTGATACACTCAACAACACACACATAGTTCATAGTGTTGCTTGTGAAGCATTGCTCTCACTGTCTACTTAGAGTACTACAGCAGTAGTACAACTGGTCAAACATAACAGTACTGGCCATTGAGATGAAAACAGTATGAGCAGGCATGTGCTGTACCTGGTCATGGACTGTAAAGTGCAGATTGGAGGAGGAATGCTTCTGGTTCATACAGTAGCTACAGTATAACAACACATACTCTTGTCCAGGGTTTGAAATGACCTATGACTCTTAGGGGGAGTCCCGTAAAATCGTAGCATTACAGCTTCCCTTAGTCTGTTGCTCTGCTCCATTAGTGTCAGAGGTTGTGCTTCTCATACTTAACCCTCGTGCTGCCTTCGGGTCACATGACCCAAAGGTTCATAACGAACCATCGTTGTGTTTACCCAATTTTACCCAATACAAAACCAAATAAAAATAATTTTCTTTTAACCTTCGCAATGTGGGGGGTCTGAGACAGCCCAACGGTTAAAAGAAAATGCTTCACTTTGTTTTTGTATGCGGTAAAGTTGTCGCAATACGACGGTGGGTCACAATGACTGATGGGTCAGAACGACCCGAAGATAACACAAGGGTTAACACAGCTAGACGTTGCCATCTTTGCTCCCGTCACACAAAGGTGGGTTGAAGGTCCTCTTTGAAGTTTACGACAGGGTGAGAGGAGCGCCAGAGGCTGGGGTTTCCTTCGTATTCGCTGTCTGAGGAGTCTGAAGAGCTGTCTGTGAGGGGGTAGGAGCCATGCTCCAGGCAGGCGTCACAGTAGGGACGGTGGTAGTAGCAATAGTCAGCTGAGCTGCTGGAGTCTGTGTCGCAGTAACCACACGAGTCTCTGACACTTCTCCCTCCGGCCCGAACGTGCCCCACCTCGCCAACCCCGACCCCCTCTCCGTCCGGTAGGGGGGCCTGTCCTGAGAACGCAGAGATGGAGCCTCTATGAAGGGGAGCTGTCTTGGAGACACGCCTGGCCCGCCTGTCCTTTACTCGGTTTTCCTTTACATCACTGCCTACGAGCCAGAGGGGGCTGGTCTCCATGGCATCCGTCTCCGCCTGTGTTTTCGACGAATGTTTGTCAGGCGAGAGGGGTCCGGTGACCTCCCTCCTCCAAGCCGAGGCAGGGGGCTCCGATCCTGGATAGAAACAGGCAGGGGCACCCCATCTGGGCGAGTGGAAGGGAGGACGACGCTTCCTCATTGCATAGGGGGAGATACTTGGGTAGCAGAAGACAGGGGGCGGATGGGGGAAGTGGGGGGTTGGGACAGACGGGTCTGTGGAGGAGGGTTGGGAGGATCTCCTGGACACCCATGCATGATTAGGTGAACGCAAGGCTGTTTCCAAGACAGCATCCACACTCAGTTCCTGGAGGACTTCCCGTAGCTGCTCATTGCTAATAAATCCTGGTGTCCAGGGCAATGCAACTTGGTCGCCCTGACAACGTATGGGTTCTGGGGTTGTGGGTCCGGAGCCCAGTGAGGAACAGAGGTGAGCAATGTCTTTGGAGGGAGAGACACTGGAAATGGTCTGCATCCCCTCGCTCTCCCTTGCTGTCCTCAGTCCTGTCCTTGTCAACATGGACATCTGAGGCAGGGCAAGGGAGGGAGGCTGGGTTGGCCCCTCCATCTGACCTGCACTTTGGGGGTCTGCACTTGCTCTCCTCTGGCTCCCACTCCCACCATTATCTGGGGAAGCGGAGAGAGGGGCAGAGGGTAGGACAGGAGGAGGTGGAGAGGACGCAGAAGCAGCAGGGATAGAAGACAGAGGGTCAGGAAAGGGAGATAGGAGTGGAGAAGAGAGCAGAGAGTCAGTGTCTCTTGGTGGCAGGGGTGTGGGAGGGCCCTCTGACTGAAGGACTGTGGTCTGGGTGAAGGAGGAGTTGAGGTTGGTAGTGGAAGAGTCCATATCTTGGTCCTGGCGGGGGTGGCTTGCTGACATGAGGCGCAGAAGCTTGTCCTTAGCGTTGTTGACCTGTTCCTGTAGACTGTCGATTGCAGCGTTTTTCTGGCAGACACACACAAACACACAAACATTATGAAGTGGCCTGAAACTTTATTGGTTTTGTGCTTATTTATTTGGGGTTCAGGTCTGATTGCTACAATAATTTTGGTGAATCATTGTTGGACCAAGCTTAACACAAGTTGTATGAAGCTTGTTGATATCTTATTAAGTTAATATTGACCAATTAACTACAAAAGGGGTGTCGCTCAACAAATAAATCCACAAAAATCCACAACCGTTGGGCCAAAACACAGGATATGTCCACATAAATACCTAAAACATTCCCTAAAAGTTCCCTTCAAATCGAGAAATGGGGGGCGCTACAAATGCAAAACATGGGTGTGGCTTAACACAAATCAGACTATAAATCGGAAACTGGGCAATAATTTCAAACTCACAGGATATGTTTCATAACAATGTTGAACCACGTGAGTAAAACTATTTAGAAATCGCTCAATAGGTGGAGCCACCAGTTTCAATAATGTGCACGGACCTGGCACAGATTCGGCTATTAATCAGTTTGTCCAAACATCACCAACCTGGTGAATATTTTGAATTGAGCTGTTGAAACATGTCCACCTAGTGTTTTCCAAACAGACCAATAGGAGTGACGGCATTTCCGTGGGCCTGGTGCAAATTGCGCCATACATCAATGAGTTTGTCCATACGTCACAAAACGTGGTCGGTTTTTACCAAATTGAACAAAGTTTGGAAAAATATTTTGAAATTGGCCAAAAGGGGGTGCCACAAAAGATCAGTGTTGACTGGTAATGCGTAACGGTAATAATTTTATCCAGTAGTTTTTTTTTTCTTTTTTCAAATTACTTATGAACTATATAAATTCCAGTAACTAGTCAAATCTGGACTAGATTACCAAGGAGACTCTACAGACTCTTCAAAACACCGTTTCAGATTTCATAACCTTTATTCTATTTGTAAAAATGCAGAAAAGAGCTGGCTTGAACCCCGGAATTGCCATTTGCAGCTACATTATATTTGTTATTCTGTCAGTTGCACATCCCCATTACCCCAAAATTGAACCATGCATTATCTATCGAGGTGCATTATGAAATAAGTTAGATTAATTATAGAACCTCATTGAGGAGCATTTTCATGGAGGTGTTTTCCCCGAGCAGGTCATAGACCTCGTCCTGGCTGTAGGCAGATGGCATGCTCTTACTGGGACTGCTGAAGTACCTGCAACAGCACACACACACACACGCACACGCACACACGCACACACACACATACAGATGGATGTTTCAGTTCACTCTGTATTTCAGGCCAGCAAGTTTACTGTCATACGTTTCAAAGCATGTATTTGCTGCAGTCTTTTTGGGTAAGGTTCAGAGTTGTTCTCCCAATGTCAGGGTCTATGGAGCCACAGTGTATCTGTAGTGCTGCTTTGTGATAGACTGAGGTACCTGGCCATCTGACTGGGACTGTTGTTCTCCTCCTTGAACCTGCGCCACTGGGTCAGCTGTGGAAGGAATTGGGGGGAAGGGGTTGTAGAAGAGGGGTGTAGGACAATGGTTGGACAATTACAATGGATATATTATAGCTGTTAAAACATGTAGGTGCTGACCAGAACACCGGGTGTGGGCTAGTACGTGTTTCTCACTGTTCAGATAATTGTTTCTGTCTTCTGGAGAAGCATTCCTTCATCCTTACATCAGCAAACCACCCCTCCCACCACATCCTAGCAGAAACCAACACAGTGTCATTAAGGTGGCTTGCACAGCTTGCATGCTGTTGACTCATCAACAACCTATGTGTGAGTCACATACCCTTGGAAAAAAGGGCAGGAACATCGATGCACACATACGCACTCATAGTAAGCCAGAGGGGCCGGGGTCTGTCCGTCTGGGTAGAATGATGGCTGTCAGACAGGCGTCCTTTCTGTTTCCGTCTCAATGAGCTAGTATTTGGTCTCCGACAAAAGAGCCGCTGTCTCAACCCCCTCTTTTCTAAGAGAGAGTTTTGTCTCCAAATGAAATCACCCAAATTTGATCTCTTTCTGTTTCCTTCCATACCCCACCCCCTTTTTCTCTCTGTATCATGTTGCACAGCCACCCCCCCTTTCCTCTTCCGGTCTCCCCCCCCACCCCCTTCTTCCTTGTTCTGTCTCGTTCCCTTCAATTCTCTTTCTTTCAGTATCCTCTCTCAACACCCTTTCGCCATTTCGCCCCCCTCCCCCCCCCCCCGCCCTCACAGCGGATTGATATGTGGCCGAACCAGACTGACACTGTATGGCCTAATCTGTCTCTCTTACCTGAGGCACAAACAGCAGACAGTTGGTGGCAAAGGTGCAGATGAAGATGGCTCCGGCCACCACACTGTAGACCAGGTTGGGCCAGGCGTGGAGGTAACGCCAGACAGGCAGAGCCACGGCCATGGAGAGGGTCACTAGGCTTACCGCTGTGATAATGGTGGGGGACTGGTTAACTGGAGGCAGGCTGACATTACTAGTCAGACCGGCCAAATATGTCCCATATAGCAAGAGACTACCCTGGAGAGTTGAGAAGAGGCAATGATGTCATGACGTCATGAGAAGAAATTGAATATCTGAAACATGCATGTATTTAGGCCCCCGTGTATTGTATTATTACCTTCAACACAGCAAGAAGAATGATCCATAGGTCTGAGTAGACAGAAGAACAAGAGTCTGTCTGAAATAGAGAGTATGACACGTCCTTCTCCAACACCTAACAGAACACAGAAATACACAGAACACACACACACACAGACACACAAACACATTGGGAAATGGAATGTTAGATTTCCATCTGATGTTTGACATGGTATGATGTGGTAGTAAATAAAAAACACTCCATGATAATACAGATGGTATCTTGGTTACCTTGACCACAGCACCAGTGGAGCGAGAGCATTGAACTGGGTCGGACAGATTCCAGGCCAACAGAACCAAGATGTTCACAAGGATCAGCAGACCTACCAGCCCCATCAGCTGAATGTCCCTGATGATCTGGAACACAACCAGAGTGAGAGGAGCGACACACCTAAATACACACAAATACACACACACACCCAAATACACACTCACAAATACACGCACACAGTGAGGAGTAGTCAGCGTACCACTCTCTTGTCAGGCACCCTCTGTGTGAAGACTCTGTAGAGCCTCCACGTCTTCCCCAGGATAGGCCCAAACACTAGTGTGCTGCCGATACACAGGGTCCACAGCCTAGCCTAGGATATACACCACGCAGCAGGTCAGCAGATACACCCATCACATACACATACAAGAACCAGAAACCGGAAATGCACCCATCCATTAGACATGGTTAATTAATGAGTTAGTGAGTAAAGGAGTTAGTGAGTCAGTGTATAGTGAGTGTGGTGAGTGAATGAGTGAGTTGTTGTTTAGTGAGTGAGTGAGTGAGTGAGTGAATGAGTCAGTCACCACCAGAATATATGGGTTTACCTGTAGCACAGCTCTGGCCTCTCCGCCTGATTGCAGATGTGTATGTTCTTCGATTGCAAATAAGAAGCCACTGATGTACGTGAGGACACTCCCACACAGAGTCAGAACATTCAGGTTAGGACTGGACATCTTCACTATTCTGAGAGAGTACACACAAAACACCGTCGGCACACTCCAGTGTCAAGCGTCAGCATTCTCAGGTGTGTGTGTGTGAACCTACCTATTGTTCTTAAAGCGCAGGGTGAAGAGCAGGAAACCGAATGCCAGGAGGATGCCAGAGGAGAGCAGGGTCCAGACCACGGCACACAACACCGGAGAGAGCGACCGTCTCGGCAGCTCCTCTGCCGGCTACACCCAAACACACACACAATGATAGCGCAAGCACACACTTTGTTAGGGGTCAATGTGTCTGTGTTCACGTCCAGGAACATTAGGAACTTAACTGTCCCTTTAAAAGGGGGGTTGGAGTGACCCGGTCCATAAATATGAGGCGGGGATAGGCATGCTGTCACTTTCTAAATAGAAACTAACAGCCGAGAGCCCCTCTCTACAAGCTTTTCTTCAGCCCCGTTGTCTCTTGCACTGCTGTGGCCATTCTAAACACACATAGGTAAGTGGAATTACTTCATTAGTTACTTCGTTTGGAGTTATTTAATTTGACAAATATTTAGACCTTCTGAAACCTAGTTGACATGGGCCTTTTCCTGTTTTATATGTATGACAAAAACGTGAGTGAAAAGTGACAGGGTGTGCCGGGCAGGGCGGGGGGGGGGGGTTGGGAAAACATGCAGAGAATGGCCTGTGCCGGAATTGAACCCGGGCCTCTGCATTAGGGCCTTAGCCCAAGCAGTACGCGCTCTATAGGGTGAGCCACCAGGGCAGGGCGCCCCTAGAATATAGTACATATCTACTGTGTTTATTTGTGTTATGTTCGTGTTATAGTGCTAGACAGTTAACTGTGTATACCCCTGTAGACTGTTGTAGAGTGAATGATATGCTATGACAGATGGTGACGTTTTCCTGCCAACCTCTCTCTTCCTCTATTGTTAGTCAGTATGAGTCTTTCCCAGCATGTAAACTCCCTATCAGCCGCACATAAATTACATGTCTCAATGAAACATAACACCATATGCTTTCTGGTATTGACGTTTAATCACGTTTGGATGACAAGTTGGGTATAGCTGTGAAAAGCGCCCAGAGCAGCTTAAAACAGATCTAAAGAGAGAGACTGGAAGATATAGATAGAAGTTGAGGAACAAAGTGAAAGAGAGAAAGTTTTTTTTTGATCCACCAGCTGACTCCATAAAGATTAGTGATGCATCTGTTATGTTCCTGGCTGTGTTCCCAGTCATGGCTTTGGCTGGAGCTCTGTTGTCGGAGGAGTCCTTCCTGTGCCCTATCTGTTTGGATGTCTTCTCCCACCCCGTCACCACCCCATGCGGGCACAACTTCTGCAAGAACTGCCTGCAGGGCTACTGGACCACCTCCAGCGTCTGCCAGTGTCCCATGTGTAAGCAGAAGTTTTACAGACGACCCGAGCTCAAAGTCAACACCTTCGTATCAGAGATGGCCTCCCAGTTCCAGAAGTCTGTGGAGCTGAGGTCCTCTGGTTCTCTCCGGGACCAGACCCCAGCCCAGACTGGGGAGGTGGCCTGTGACGTGTGCACAGGAAGCAGGGTCAGGGCCCTGAGCTCCTGTCTGGACTGCCTGGCTTCCTACTGTGAGACCCACCTGGAGCCTCACCTGGTGCTGCCCTCTTTCAAGAAGCACCAGCTCATTAGCCCGTTACTGACCATGGCAGACAGGATGTGTCACAAGCACGAGCGGCTTTTGGAGCTGTTCTGTCAAACGGACCAGACTTATCTGTGCCAGGTATGTGCCCGGAGAGAGCACAGGGGCCACTGCACGGTGACCCTGGAGGAGGAGAGCAGGCTGAGGAGCGCGCAGTTGGGACAGGCGGAAGCAGAGGTGCGGAACATGATCCAAGGCCGCCAGCAGCAGGTGAGAGACATCCGAAAGACGGTCCAGCTCAGCAAGAGGAACGCGGAGAGGGAAGTGGAGGAGAGTCTTGAGGTGTTCTCCGCTCTGGTGCAATGCCTCCTAAGGAGCCAGGCGGACCTTCTGAAAGCGATCCAGGAGAAGAAGGAAGCTGCGGAGAGGAGGGCCGAGGGGCTCGTCAAAGACCTGGAGCAGGAGATCTCTGAGCTCCAGAGGAGGAGCACTGAGCTTGAGCAGCTCTCCCACACAGAGGACCACCTCTACCTGCTCCACAACCTCCAAAGGCCGGGCGCCCCGCAGCGCAGCAGGAAGTGGGCGGGGTTGGGGGTGCACGGCGTGTTGTTTGTGGGTACGGTGAGGAGAGCGGTGCGCAGGGCTACCCTCCAGCTGGAGGAAGCTGTGCGGGTGGAGGTGAAGAGGCTGTGTGGCATAGAACTGGGGAGGGCCCAGGAATGTGAGGTGGATGTCACCTTGGACCCCGACACCGCCCACCCCAAACTGTTCCTTTCCGACAATGGCAAGCAGGTCCGACACGGAGACAAAACACTTACTCTCCTTGACGGCCCTGCCAGGTTCTTCCCAGGCATCAGCGTGCTGGGCAGGCAGGGCTTCTCCTCTGGGAGGTTCTACTTTGAGGTGCAGGTGAAAGGCAAGGTGGAGTGGGACGTTGGGGTGGGGAAGGAGTCAGTCAACCGGAAGGGGGGGAACACCTTGAGCCCAGAGAGTGGCTATTGGACCCTGGGCCTGAGGAATGGTAAGGACTATTGGGCCCTCACCCCCACCCCTGTGCCCCTTCCTCTGATAGACAAGCCCAAGACAGTGGGGGTATATGTAGACTGGGAGGAGGGGCAGGTGTCCTTCTATGATGTGGAATCTTGTTCTCATATCTACTCCTTCACGGGCTACTCCTTCGCTGAGAAACTCTTGCCCTACTTCAACCCCCATCAGAATAAAGGAGGAGTCAATTCGGCCCCATTGATTATCTCCCCTGTCAATCACACCTGAGACTCCCCCTCTCAAGGAACATACTTTAGTTTGTATTATTTACAATAGTATCTAGAGAAGAGTGTAAAACTTTCGGATCTTCCTACTGTAGTTAATGTAATAAATATGTTTTGAAGGAATCTGTGTTGCATTTCTTAAGTGCGTGTGTATACTATTTACCGTGGTCAGGGTGCAGAGCCTCTGCAGTATGTCCAGACCCTCCTGTGTGTTGACTCCAGGATGGATGAGGCAGTACTGGGAGTCACAGTAAGAGCTGCAGTTAAGCTCTGACTCCATGATTGGACCGGGTTCTCACACACACATTCTGAGGAAACACACACACACAAATACACAGCTACAATGAACAACAGCACACAACACTGACACATTTTCTCCCTCTAAAACAGATGAGTAACCCATTCATCATGTTGCTAGACTAGCGTTGCATGAGCTGATATTCTACTGTACAGTGAAAGTGTCCCCAAATCGCTCAATCGACTCCTGCCCTGATACACCACAATGTGGTGCTGTTGTAAACCTCCATGTGGACTAGTCATTTTTTAAAGAACCTTGCACACTAACATGGATGCATTAACAATGGCCTTGGCATGACATATATCATGGAAAGATGCTGATAAATACACAGAAGTATGTGAGTTTGACTAAACAGACGTGTGACTAGAGGCGTGTGAAACATACTGATGGTACAGTCCTGGCCATAAGTGTTTTGCAAAGTTTGCTGGTTCAGTATTTGAGGAAAATGTTTTCACATGTTTCTATAGAATACCGGAATCACACGCTTTGCAAACACAAAATGTATGTCGCTCCCAATACTTTTGGCCACGGCTGTATATGACCAAACTAAATAAAGAGGGAGACACCGACAGAGAAAGAGAAACAGAAAGAGACAGAGAAAAAGGTTCAATTCAGTTCTTGAATACTTGATTCAAGTGTTCAGGTAACTGTGTGCACAATTACAAAATAATCCTAATTGTAAAAAGGCAGTAGTGAAAGCAGTAGTGTTGGACGGTGTGCAATGTCGTTGCAGTTGTAGAATAGATATATAAAAAAGGTATGAGCTGCAGTTAACAAAGCTGCACCAAAATCTCTGCCATATGGTTGAATAACACATTTTATCGATGTGTGTGCGAACACATTCTGTCAGGACTACCATAATGTTACTACTACTATCAGTTTTAAATCAATTTAGCTCCCTGACAAATAGAGATCCAGTGACCCAGAAAGACTACCAACACCATTCTACTGAGGCATTTTTATGAGGCAGAACACGCACTGCTCTGACATGTCGCTGGCTCAATTACCTTCCCAGGACTGTGATGTCATTGTGCACCGAGTTGTCATCTTTAGTGCTGCACTCTGACTCATCTACTACTTACAGCACTACTATCTACACCTGTGTGTGTGTCACATCACCACATCACTGTCTGGGGACAGACTGAGACTCCCTTTGGGGGTTCCACTTCATCCCAGAATTGATAGCTGATTAATTATGACAGATTTTGGCAGTGAGACAGTTTATCATGTTTTTTAGACAGCTGTGTGTCAATGGTGAGATTCGAGCTGCCATCCTCAATTCTATAGCACTACACCAATGAGATCTTGCTTGAAATATGAGGGCAATATTTTGTCACAAAGACATTTCAACATGCAAGTGCTTTCAATCTGCCTGAGTAATTAACAAGTTAACATTAAACCTTAGAGAAATGAATCCTCTTGCATCAATGATAACTATAACAGGTCTACATAATCTTCAGTAACCTAACTAGGCTTATAATAACAATTTGGTCCGAATTAAGGCTACATTGTAAGCGGTGCCAAATGCCCCGCATTCATGAGTTTGTTTGCAGTGGAAATCTAAAGAGACAATGCTTGCAGTTCTTTTCTGGGTGCCTGGAAATGGCTGGAAATGCCTGTAGTGACTTCCTCTCATCCTTTCGTCACTTTCCCAATTTAGATCACAGCTTTACCAGCTTCACAGGTTTCCTGCTGGTACTGCCGGTCAAAAGAGGTGTTTCCTCTATAGGTTTTGAACTATGAACAAAACTCCTCCACTGTGCTGGGGCCACTAAAGATTGTTCACCACCTAGCCATGGGGGGGTCATTCCCAGATGAACATGATGGTGGGACATGCCAAGGTAGGTCATAGAGGAGAACATGTTTTGACAGTGCTCATGGTAAGGTGTGTCTCCGTCTGTCTTTAGAAGCCACGGTAACCACAAGTAATTCCTCAGCTGCTTGTGGTATGTTGGCCTATATGCTTTACTACTATAGCCTAAAATCAGTTATCTGAAATCCACCACTGTTGCTACAGTATTGAAGCCCAAAGGGCATTTACTGTCAAAACGACACAACAACATTGACAATTCCACGTTGTAGCCTAGACTATGCTACTACTACTCACAAAACCTCTTTTATCAGAAATTGAGTTTAATCCATTTATTGGCCTGTCAATTTCTCCTGCATAATCCTCCTTTCAAGATTAGAGAAGTGTAGCGGGGGAGCAGCGCGGCTCAACCGCGTGCATAAGGTGCCTGCACAAAGCGCGACTAGTGTTTTCCAGGACCAATATTGAAACATTCCTGCTGGGTCCATAATCCGTTTAGCAATGTATTCTAAGCTGATCAAGTTTTAGAATTTCGTTATTGGCACTTCATGCCTTCACCTCGAGCCAACAAAGACACGATTGAAACTACCACATGGCTCTGCGAGCTATGGACCTACATTATTATTAGGTCCAATTTGGGGCACATATATGCCTACAACTAGAAGTAGGCTATGTGTAAATGAAAGTATAGGCTATAGCCTACTTGTAGCTCATAATACCTTACTTTAAAATACACTTTAATAGGCTACTAACACTTTGCCATACAAGCCCTGTAAGTAAACTTGGGCCTAATGCTAAAGCATTAATGCTCTTTCTTTTCCGACCGCTGTGTATACAACCGCCTCTGAATCAAACACGTCATAGAAGGCTATCTTTATAGGGTTCATTTTCAATTTAAATGAAGGCTAATAGTAAAATCTTATTAACAAGAAAAAAAACTGCGGTTCTACTATGTTTGATATTGCCACAACTGAAATTGTATTATTAATATGATTATTTTGTCGTTAGGCTATTCGTTTTATGTCAGATTTGTAGGCTGGGTAATGGGTGACAATTGGGAAACATCAAACTGGTACGCTATCCATCATGATGTGTTAGCATATCTACATGTTTACCAACACACATTGCTATTTCTTAATGATAACAAATCAAACTGAAAAGTATAAAGCGAACCTGATTCATCTGGGTTTCAAAGCCACGATCGATGTCAGAAGAGCGCCCGAGTCCATGCGCCTTGCTGATGCCATCGCTCCACTGCGCGGGTCTCAAAGATTTAAAGTATTCTACAAACTATTCAGCAACATTTGCAACAATTAAAGTTCAACAGGGCAACAGAATCCTATCGCAAACCCGTCTTCTTAATTCAACAAGTAGTGTGCTGTTTTCTATTGTCGGGTTTTCGCTTCTCAACCGGTGTCATGAGAAAGAGAAAATTGCTATGATATCATGAAAACGGAGTGAGTGGGAGGTTGAGAGACAATGAGTAGGGAGGTGTGTCAAATAAGTGGGATGCGCGAATGTGGGGCTTGCGGGTGCGCATAGTTTTAATACGGTTATCCAAATATGTGGTACCGGTGTTCTGACTTTTTATGCTACTGATTTTGCAGTCTTAGCGCAAATAGCCATTCTGACGCTTTCCTTTGTCCTCAATAAACTATAGGCCAGGCCAGGCCATAACGCTCAAATATTTGTCCAGCTACATTTTCACGCTACAGGAGAAACACACAACTGACATCACATCTTAAAAAAGTGTAGCCTAGGCTATATGAAGATGGATTAAAAAGTACAACGTACATATGTGGTTTATTGTTAAACTGTGGGAGGAGTTTAGGTGGCAAAACAATAAGTAACCTAAGTGATATGCCCAACATTAGAATTAATGCATGACAACGCCTCCTTAGAGTAAATTAATTCCTTATAACATCTCGAAGGGTATTACCATGGTCACTTGCCAAAGATACACATTTAGGGACATTCATTTATATTTTCATCTGTTTTGCTATCAAAATCTAAAGTTTTTCATGAGCCATGAAGCCAGCTCAGATAGGCCTATGTGTAGTCCGCTCACCTTATAGAACCCTACTGCTCGGCTATGAACCAGAGGGCTAACACTATGGAAGCATGATTCAAAGACAATAACACTGCGTAGCCTGGCTATACGGTTGACAAACAGTCCATATAATTTGAAAGTGACTGTAACAACAACAAGGTAGCTAGCTATCCAGCCATTGTCCCCAAATAAATATCAAGATTTTCACGAACAAAATGATCGGCCATGCATAGGCCAACTGTCAGCCGAAGCCTGAAGTAGCGAGTTGAATAGCGAATGGGATGTGAGCTTCAAAGTTTTCATATTCTCCAAATATAGGATAAAAAATAATGTTGAATTGACTCATTGTTGTAATTAGTTGTTAGCTTGTTAACGTGTTGCAATAAATTGTAAACAGAGACTTGACTGACCCTGTTACGTCCAGCATTTCACAACACACGCTAAAGACTTTAGCATGGACAAAGAGCACAAGCTCGCATGGCATTGACTTGACGCCTGAAAAGACAGGTGCTGTTGTCTCTGGGGAAAGGGTGGCGCGTGGGACAGGGTGTAACTGGCACATAGGACAGGCTGCCGTCTTTGTGAAAATAAATAATATGAAATAATCGGCGCAGTGCAAAGGAAAAAGAAACATGTTGTTTTGGTCGATAGACAGATGAGGATGATGATAATCATGATGTGAATATGATGTGAATTTTTTAAGCAAAGGGAAAACTTTCCTGACAAGTCATAGGTAAACGTTTCAGTTTCTTGATGTCAGGGTTCTTGAAGCTGCATGAAGGTGTAATTAAAACGTTATGGGGATTTACAGTGTGAGCCAGCATGCATGTGATCATTCCTGACAAGGGAGTGTCATCAACTGAGGGAACGACAAGAGGTGGGAGGAGTGAGAGATCAAGAAAAAAAGTTGAGGAATAGTCAGAAGTTTGGTCCCTCTCTCACACACACACAGGTGCCCCGTTTGTACATGTGTGTGTGGTTGTTAACAGACCTAGGTCTCAAACAGATCTACATGCTGGAAAGGTATGAGTGATATGTGTTCAATAGGCCCTCTGTGTAAACTGGTATGCCTATTTAACACTGTTGTGTATTTTTATGGACTCTGTGTAGCATTTGAATGCAGTCTTATGTCTGAGTGCATTTGACTCTGAACATTCTCTAAATGGACGCAAGTGGGCGAAATATGGACGCAAAAGTCGAGAAAAGCTGTACTTTTGGATCCGTACAAATGTGTATACATACACACACAGTTTGTGTATGTTTCCAAAAAGTCTTACCCCAGCACCCCCCAGCAGATGGCGTTGTGAGCTGATCTAAATTTAATTATGTCTTCCAAGTCTGAAGGTACCGGTATGTCCCTCAACATGACTTGTGATCCAAAACAATCTCAGAGAGGGAAAGATAAATTGAGTAAAAAAATGGGTGACACTAATAATAGCTCTCACTAGAAAGATATCAGAAATTGACCACAAATTCTAGGAGCTATAGAATGTACAATGAAAGTTATATCATCTACTGACATTGAAGGAACAGGAAGCGAGAATGGTGCCCTAAACTGATTACATATAGATTAATCGAACTGCTGACCTGATCCTACAGCTGGTGAATCCCAATAGAACCACACCCCTACCTTCTGAGCTCAGTCACTTAAACTGACAGAGGTCAGCTGTCAGGGAGCTATAGGGCCTCACTGACGCTGTGAGGCTTCAGTTCTCCTCCCTGAGTAGAGGCCCATATCAGGTTCCTCAAAGATCAGGTTTAAGATGGGATGGCCTGAAAGCAGATGGCCTTCAGTAGTGCTAGGGTTACTACAGGAGTAAATATTTAATTTACAAACTCAGCAGAGCAGTTAGAACATCTTGACTCAAGGAGAGAGATTAACTTTGAGAGGAGAAGAGGAGAGGGTAAGGTGGGAAAGAGAAGAGAGGAAGGTGGGAAGAAACAGTAAACAAAGGTGTAATAAGAGAGGAAGCTGTAAGAGTAGCAACATGCCTTGCTTCTTAGGTTTTTTTTACAGTTTAAAAAATGTTGACTGATAAGACTGAAGGAACAACAAGCTCAATGGAAGACATCATCTTGGTTCTGAAAGGAACTGTCAGTCTTGGTCAAATGTTACCTGGCTAAAATAGTTGCACTGCCAGACTAGTGTGCTTAATGTGTAAACATTTGGACACCCCAATGCTCTACTCTGCTACACGATGAAGAGCTGTGTATTTATTGAAGGGAAATACTACTATAAAAAGAAAACAAACAAGCCTTCAGGCCAGATCAGTGTTTATTCAGAACCATATCCTGCTATACAGTAGCAGAACCACTTCCTGTCCTGCATTGATTCCACAGTAGGCCAGAGTTCCAGAGGATTCCACTCCCTAATCCACTGGCTTTGGTGTGCAGGAAAGAATTGTTCTCCAGGCATGGCATCATGTACAATACAATAACTCCCCCTAGCCTCCCCCACCCTATCCGTCCCAGAAGAAATCCCTCCCTTGCTGTGGCATTTCCAGGTCTGCCTGTGCATGTCTTTCCTGTATCCATGCTCAATCCCACATACCTCTTTCCAAAATACTTAACACTGACCGTTGGACGGCTATGGTTTGGGATTGGCTATGCTCCTGTGTGATGTTTATTTATTTTTCACTTTGAGGTTAGTCAAAGAGATACAGTAGCTGTCATCTTTAGCTACAGTCACATTGCTTTCTTAGCATTCTTATGCATACAGGATGCTACACATCGCTCACACATACATGAAAGAAGAACACGTCCATGTGTACACAAATACTCACATGCACACACAGCTTCCTTACCTTAAATTGAAAGTTACGGTAGATTCTCTCTGGACAGTACTGTGTGGATCCAGTGTGTATACACTCACAAACATGGTCATCCAAATTTCAAACTCATTCTAACCCTTATTTCTTTTCATCTCTAAGTTAAAGTTCTCCTCTTTGAAATATAAGCTCTGGTGCTTGACTTAACTGTAGTGATGTCTTGTTCCGTCTGTTCATGGTTGCTTTAGTTTCATCATGGCTGCTTCAAGAGTTTGTATCAGGTTGCAGCATCCTCTGTTTCGGCAGATATACACACCCAAGTGCTCCCTGTCTCTTTCACACACGAGGACGCGTGCGCTCTGTCTCTTTTTAAGTCAAACACACCTTCCATCTATAACTGTAACATATAAAACTTGACTCTATGCTGTCCACCTGGCCAATGTTGTAGAGGGATGTAGACACCTGCTGTTGGAAGGAGAGCGGTCAATGGCACTGATCCGATATCACACTATCCTATACCAGAAAAAGTAGTACACAGCACTTGATGGCACTTCTTGGAATACTAATTAAACCAACTTTATAATGTTATCATGCCTGTATGCGAGAAAGAGATGGGGATAGGGAGATTGAGTGAAGCCAGACAAAGCAGGTGAATGAGAAGAATGAGAACTGGGCTCTGAGGAAAACATCCAAGCCTGTGTTGAGCACCAGAGATTTTAAAACATGGAACATAGAGAGAGGGACTTAGAAACAGAGAGAAAGACGAAGAGTTTGTGTCACTTTGGCAGTCCTGGTCTTGGCAAGGACTATAAAGAGATCTGCAAGACAGAACGCTCTGAAACAAAATGCTTTGGGGCTGGGGTGTTAGTTCTGGGTTACAGAAGAGGGCTCTCTACCATTCACCCTCTGTAATGAACTTAATGTTCATATGCAAATGAAGCAGACCCCAGCACAATGCTCCAAAGTCTAAAACAAAACGGTTGTTTAGGCTTGTGTGTATATATATATATATATACACACACACACACACACACACACACACACACACACACACACACACACACACACACACACACACACACACACACACACACACACACACACACACACACACACACACACACACACACACACACACACACACACACAGCTGCCTGTTAAATTATTCTAAAGCTTCTATGGTTAAAACAGATCCTTTGGCACAGTTCAAACTGTAGCCAGATTAAAAGACTATTCGGAGAAAAATGATGGGAAAACTATGATAAAGTATCAAGTTAGTTGTCCAAATGTCATTATCAATTTTTAGGGTTAGGACAATATTCAAGTATTTACTTATTCTAAGTATTATGTCTATTGGAATGCATGCCTTCATTTACAAATTGGGAGATACCACACATGTAAAATATTAAAATCAAAATTTTATTACTGATAATATATACTTTACATTCTATATTTATGAAAGTGCCCAATTAGTCCAGCTCTACAGGTATTATTCAATATGAGTGCTATGATCTAGTCAGTAAGGTGCCTTTTGCTAGCACACTATTATTGTGTGCTACCAGTCTTTGACTTTTAAAGGTTGGGTTTGTATAAAAACAGTACATTTGTTACATTTACTCCATGTTCATATAATTCTGGTTAGGATGGTAAAATAAATTACTTTCAGATAATGACAAGACATTTTTGTTAATATTGTCACATTTCAGGGAGCAAAAATCCTTATATATTTGTTTAATTCAGTTGGTTCAGTTATTCAGTAAGGCACTATTATTTGTTATTGTAACAATAGATCAACATTTTCTTGTTGTCTAAACATCAACAAACTACTAGTGTATCTCCTCTTTACATTGAACACACACATTCTAGGGAACAGTAGGGTTATATTCCCACCCATGCACTCAATGTCTTGGGCACATATGTTTATACATCTCTGGAGATGCCTGTAGCCAGAGAAAACCAAGTCCTCAGTATACAAAAATACAAACAAGTGAGCCACAATTCACAATGAGTGTGTGTGTGCGTGCGTGTGTGTGCATGTATGCATGCGTGCCTGCAGGTTAAATGTGTATGAGAAGGTCTTTAACATTTCCCATATACACATCCTGTTGGTGAGATGAACATTATTCATCTGTCACAGTACATTTGTTCTCAAGCACTTTGAGGTCTCAAACTGTGTCTTGTCCTTTGAGAAGGCAGGTTCATGTGCTCGAGCCTGTGGTGAAAAACTCTTCATGCCTAGCCAGACTAGGCCTGAGGTTGTTTTTGTGTTGCGCTGCCCCCCTATGTTGGGGGGTGATCACAACACTCTGTGTTCGTGGGGGACAATTGGCCAAGAGCAGGATCAGCTCAAGACCATCAGCGTAATAGTCTGTCTCCCTGTCTCTGCTGCCCCTCTTCTTCCTCTCCCCAAATCCCTTTGCCCCTTTTCATCAGAATAGCTACTCACTGATAAACAGACACCACTGCCTGCCTGTGTGTGTATGTATGTTTGCAATATGTGGCATTCACAGAGCAGGTACTAAAAAGTCCAAATGATCCACCATGGTTCCAATGTCCATTATGGTTCTGGTTCCTGCTAGCCAAGAAGCACCCTCTGTAGGCGGTCAGCAGGAACGCTGCTTTTGTCCTCTGACTCCGCATCGCTTTGCGGGTTTGAGCTGCAGGGAGAGGTGCATTCTGGGGAGCACAGATAGTGCATGAGCGGGAGGCGGTACTTCCCACAGAAGTCGACAAACTTGATGTGGCGCACACACGAGTCAAAGTACACACCTGAGGGGCAGAGATAGACAGTCAGTACACTCCAGACTCCAACATGTATTGAGAG
Organism: Osmerus eperlanus; assembly: GCF_963692335.1. Classification (NCBI taxonomy): domain Eukaryota; kingdom Metazoa; phylum Chordata; class Actinopteri; order Osmeriformes; family Osmeridae; genus Osmerus; species Osmerus eperlanus. The sequence goes on from NC_085020.1 coordinate 10,601,626, forward strand.
CCCACATTATTCAGTTTGTCAGCCGTTTCAACATAGAATCTATGCTAGTACTTCACCATAGACTCCTTTTGATATAAATCTGTAAGTCAGTGCTCCACAACATTCAACTACCCTTAGAGATTAATGCCATTCAAAAGGTGTTGTGTGAGGGACCTACCGGCACATTTGGGGTTGGGGCATTTGCTTGCCAGATCCAGGTAGTGCAGGAGGTGGGAGGGTAGATCGCATGGGGAGTAAGGAACATTCCGGCTCTTGACAGTACGAGCCGCCAGCTCCAGCAGTGAGGGAGGGTCATAAGTCATCTCCTTGACAAATCGCACCACAAGTGGATTTCCTCGGAGACTGAGCTCATGCAGGCGCACTAGGCTGAGGATCTCGCGAGGCAGGTATGTCAGTAGGTTGTTGTGTAGACTCAGGGAACGCAGTGAGTGGAGCCTGGGAGAGGGAGCAGCAGAGACAAGGTCATTCAAATACTAACTCTAATCCTGTTGCCAGCACCTGATTGGCTGGTTGCATTATAATTACGTGGTGGTCTCTTAGTGAATGAGTATAACTGTACAATTGGTTACGATCAACTGCAGGATATGGTCAACTGCAACTGCTGATTGTGTAAGACAATGATTGGGATGTGGTGAGCTGCAACTGGTGGTGTGATGGTTACCTGGTGAGCTGTGGGGGAATGCTCTGGATGCGGTTGTCACACAGGACTAGGTAGCTGAGGTAAGGCAGGTTGGCCAGCTCAGGAGGGATGCAGGTGATCTGGTTACCCCCCAGATAGAGCAGCTCTAGACTGTGAGGGCGAGATAAGAGTCAAACACAGCCTAGATCTATTTGATCAAAGTGAACCACTGCCCAGTTTCAATTGTACTAGTTTCACGTGTCTGAACATGAGGTCCGGTGCACCGATACAGTAACACAGAGACAGGGAGAGACGTTCTGTTTCAATAGACGGGGTGAAAGACATCAGAGGCCTTGCGGCAGAATGATTCATGGTAGCACACGTGTGTGTGCCTGGCCACTGAACATCTTTAGAGAAAAGAAACCAAGTAAAGCCTCACTATGCACATATCGCATGGAGGTGATGACATGGCCCTGTGTGTGTGCGTGTTTTCTCGCACGGAAGTTGGCAGCTGACTCAAGTAATGGAGTGTTTGTTAGATTTGTGTGCATCTGAATAAGATTACTCAGTGTAAAGTCTGCATATGAATCACCCAAATCGCACCACTCAATGTGCAATAACAATATACTACAAAAGATGTATACAAGGAGAAGAGACGGAGTGAAAGGAGTGAGCCCATTGCATGTTCGCCCATCCGGCAGACAAAACTGATGACTAGTGACGGACATAGAGAGGGAGTGGGGAAAGGGGGAGGCATTCTGTCTCCTTGGTGTTTGTCCATGACCCTTCCTTTTTCATGAGTCAGAAGGAACCCTTCCTCAATATTTCAGACTGCCTACCTAGGCTAACTGGTATGTGTTGGAAAAGGATTGTTAGCAAGAGAGGAGGAAGATAGCTAGGTCAAAGGTGAGGGGGAGAGCAAGGATGGGAACTAGGTCATGTGTGATGGATAAAGAGGGATGAGGAAGAGATAGAGAGGGATGGAAAACAAAGGATGGGAGCTAGATCAAATCTTATGTATGATGGGTAGAGGGATAAGGAAGAGGGAGAGAGTATAGAGGAGAAGAGCTTGGTCATGTGTGATGGGGAGAGAGATAAAGAGGGGGCTGAACAGAGAGCGTGGGGGAGGGCAGAGGGTGGGATGAAGGTAATAGGCAATTTGATAGGGATGAGGAAGATAGAGAGAGGGAGAACACAGGATGAGAGCTAAATCATAGCTCATGTGTGATTGGACAGTATAAGGAAGAGAGATGGAGGAAGGACAGAGGATAGGAGCTAGGTCATGTTTGATAAGGAGAGAGATGAAGAGAAAAAAAAGAAAGAATATGGGCTAGAGAGGTGTGGAAAACAGAGAAAGGGGGTGGGGGAAGATCGATAAGAGGCAGGTCATACTGTAGGTGAGGGAGAGAGAGGTGTGAAAAGAGAAAAGTGGAGCAAAGAAAATAGAGAATGCTTTCTGAGCTGTTTAGGACGCCTGTTTGTATTGGTGTGTAAATGAAACAGCGAGCAAAAAAGAGAGAAAGAGTTGGGAACAAAAGAACAGAATACTTCACTCAAGTCCAACACTACTGGCCATCACATACATGTTCTGGCAATAGCACTAGAATAGTCAGCATGCCCTGGTCTCACTAACAAAGAGGTGGAGGTGACCATGTAATCCTATCACCTACAGCACACTGGAAGTTTTGCCCTAGAACTAAATATTTAGCAGAAAATGTTAGAAGAGCTATAAAAACAACATTTTAAAAAGTCAAAATTCCAATCAAAAGTTTGATAAAAATATACATTCCAACTGACCATTGGAAAACAATCCCATTGAGACATTCTCAAAAAAGCAAATAACACTTGCAGTGCAAAACTAGGTTTGTTCCCAATACACTATACACGTTTTAAAAAGAGCAGTAAAGTTCTGGTATGATCACCAACATGCTGTCCAAAAATCAATTCAATAACACTTTGCAACAACAAATTAATAGATAAGAAGCAAGATCCCAAACTATCTCACCCCAAAATCTCAAAGTATCAAGTCTAACATTTAATGGTAAATACTTTACTGTTATACTTGAAACTGAAAAAGAAATAGGCTACACTGAAAATTGGAATGATGAAATCCAAGATCAAAACAAACTACATCGCTGTAGAGCGATGTACAGCGATGTAGCGATGTTTGAAAAGAAAATACCAAATTACCTTTAAATACAAAAGAAATACAAATAGCCTACGAACAAAAATATGAGTAGCCTATCTGGTCATAAGCTACTAATTGAAAAAGGTATACCAAATATTGGGTACCAAAGAGGCTCTGTAAACAATGTGATAAAAACTAAATTAAAATCAAACATAAAAATGGTAGAAAGTGGAAAATAAGAGTCCAAAATGTATCTAATTAATTCCCAGTTTCTCCTCCCTTTACCAAATCAAACAATTAGGCATACACTTTATGCTAGGTGAGGAAAATAAGTCAAAAATTTAAAATTAAAATTTTTTGTAACAGATTATTCATATTTAAGGAATATAGAACAAACATGACAAATATTGAGATGAATCAATTCATAGATTTCAATATTTTATATTATTTTTCTCTTCTCATCTTATATTGGTAATATCTATGAATACTGTTAAAAAAACGTGTTGTATACAATGTTTATGAAAGTTCTTAAATTATTTTCATAAAGTATTTGATATTGGATAGCCTAGTTGTTAGTATTACATTTTAACGGTTTTTATTATTCTTAATTTGTCCAACTCAATGTTTGCTAAACATTCGTCCTCCTCTCCATGTTATCATTATAACTTTATTGTTGCTTTGGCCATATTTACATGTTTGCTTGTTTTTTGGTGTGATGTATGTTTTTCATGCCAATAAGAGAGAGAGATAGAGAGATAGGCCTAATGTATAAGAACCGAGAGGTTAGCAAAAATGTGCTGGTGTTTAGTCCTCCTGTCAAGTCACCACAACTGGGTGCTTAGAGATGAACACCTGACCTGATAAGACAATGTTTACAGTTTCTGCCTGCAACAGAATGCGGCTTTATAGGGACTTGACTTATCGAGTATTCTATCGGTCACCGTGACCTACAACTGGTTAAGTGGACATGGCGTAATAAAATGATGTGTACTCAACCTGTTCTTCCCAACGCAGTTTTTCCTAGTACTACAGTCATGCCAACCAGTTTCCTGCCCAGAAGGCAGTTGTATCAAGGCAGTTGTATCAACGACGGCCACGCCTCCAATCAGATACGACTTTACAACTTTCCAAATAGCACTTGGCAGAATTTGTGAGGGGCAGCTCAAAAGATACAAAAGTATACAAGAGTATGCTGCTTAGTAGGCTACAACCATATTAGCATATTGCAGTAGGCTACTAGTACAACCAGATTAGCATATTGCAGTAGGGTAATATGTTTCTGGAAAACAACCCAACGGAAAGGGGGAATCAGTTCAACCAACAACTCTTTAATTGTTACACTGGCCCACAAACTAGTGTTCTCACCGCCAAGGACGGCACTGTCCAAATTCTTGCTACTTAAGCCATTAGGACAGGCTTTATAGGCTAGTTACTGTAAGCTACAACAAGATTAGGTTAGTGTATCAATAATACAGCCACAAACACTTGGACCAATCCATAATAAACATACCTGGTTAGATTTTCTATCTCCCCTGGTATACTTTTGAGTCTGTTTCCCCCAAGAGAAAGCGATTGCAAACGCTGCAAGTTCATAAGCTGCCCCGGCATCACTTCAAATCTGTTTCCACTAAAGTTCAGAACTTCTAGCTGCATTGAACCGAACTCCTTGGGCAGCGAGAACTCGTCTAGACGATTGTTCTTAGCTATTAATGTCCTGAGCTTGATCAGCCGTGTTATGTCTTCACAGATTACCGACATCCCGTTGTTGCTGATGTCTAGAAATTCAAGGTTGGAAAAGAGGCAGACTGACACGGGTAGCGAGGTCAGTCGGTTAAACGTCAAGTACAGCTGCCGGGTGTCCCGCTTGCGCTCCTCGCTGACATTGTCAAGACTCAAACTGCTTAGATTCAAACGCGACAAATCTAGAACTCCTTCCCCGGGCCCAGCTCCTTCATAAGCTTCCATTTTTAAAGCGTAGAGTCAAATTCACTGTCGAGGATAGAGTGGGCATGAAAATGTCTCCGTATCCCCAAATGGCTCCCCAAAGAAAGAAGTCAGATGGCCCCGAAACGGCCCCGTTTGTTTCACATCAACATTCCACACTGAGACCGGACCGTTAAGGGCGCTAATATGAAATAGTTCGCCACCCAATTGCCAGGCACAAAACGACCTCTCATATAATCTAGGTCAGTATTTCAACTGTGCTTAAATAATCGTAAATTTTCAGTTCACTATGCATTGTGCCAAAATCTGCCTAGCTCAATCGTCAAAGCAGCCTTTCATGAGTGTATTATGTGTTTTACATGTTACAGGGTTCACCGAGTAGAATTTAGCTCCACCCTACTGTAGTTAACCCTATAACTACTTAAACTCTGTCGTTGACAGTTAAAGATCTTAGAATAAAAACGAGTTGCACTGAGTTCATGGAACAAATGTAACTTATAAAAGTCATATATGAAGGTTTACTTCTTGTCGAAATATATGCATGCCTCTTTGACCGATAGCCAAACGAAGTGAGGAGGACCACATGCTCCAGCTGTCTCAGTTCCGACAGTTACGCAATACTTTCTTGAATTGCATTACGCAAGACCGGATCCACAGTGTGTGCAGAATGTAGTCTGGGGGGTGGGGGGGGCGCGGGGGTTCTGGTCCGTTGTCAAAGATGTAGGCACTGAATGCTAGATGTTTTACCAACATCAGAGTGGTGTCAGAAATTAAATCACAATAACAAATTGGAGTACGGGTTCTAATCATTACTTAGTTAAAATGAGACATGTGTAGCCTTCTCTCTCTGCATCCCTATCTCATAGTGTCCCAGTTGCGTGGGGCTGGGGTGTCCAAAACCCTCCATAACACAGAACCATTTTAGCTTGGTTGGGGGGAGGGACATCCACCATCCACTGTCCCCATCGACGTCTGACAGTTTGAACACTAACAAACCAGGGCCGTGATCATAATATATATCCCCCCCAATATTCAAATCTGGTCAACATGTCCCCCCCAATATATTGATATAAAAATATATAAATGTGCTACAGGCAACCACGCACGCTGTCCGAAATAAATAAAAAGTTAATCCCATGTGTATTTTGAGCTTGTTTTTTTTAGTTTTCAGGGGGGGACCCTCAGACTCCCCAGCAGATTTCATCCCCCCCAATGTTGACTCTGTGGCTACGGCCTTGTCACAAAAACTCCCTCCTCTTTAATTATTTCTGTCCATCTCTCACACAAACACATTCACACATACAAGGTGGACACACTTGTGGTAGTACAGTATACGGTTTTATTGTCATACATACTTTTCAGATTCTGTGTAATATGTATGTAGACTGAACCTAGTTTTGCTTTGCATTCACACACACTCATTCATACCTAACATACAACATAAGGTTGAAAATCTGAAAGAAATGGACGACTTTAGGCAAGGTCTGCTAGAATTCTACACAATGACTGTGGTGGGGTGCACACTAAAGTACGAGGTTATGGATTTAAGGCACTAATTGATAACCACAAACCTCAAATAGGATTTTAAAACAAAACACAACTTGAACTCACCACTACACACAATCACACACACACTAAATGTGCCAAAAGATCTACCTATTTCCAAACACACACAAACACACCCCATCTCATGCATGTACAAGGTTAGAAAAGCGTCTTAGCTAAGTTAGCTGACAGCGAGGCTAGTCCTTCTGTTTGGAATGACTTCCAAAAGCACAGGTAATGTGTTGTTGCTGGGTCCAGGGTCATGTGTTACCTGGAGGGGATGAGTCTATATAGATAAATCAGTCACACAACTTTGGTTTCAAAAGGTTAACTTCCTCCTGTTTTCAGCTCAGCTCCTGGCTTGGTGCTGGGGTCTCTACTGTAGGGCCGGTTACAAGCCTGGTCTTAGTATTTGTATGTTGATGTAGAATATCTCTTCATTCTACATTAGGCTTAATGTTGGTGGACAGAGGCCAAATATCTAATGAGCGTGCCAAGATAGATCTGGTGTTCATGGCCTGGTTGACCAGGCTACAACAAGGCCACAGAGAGCTGAGTGACTCCAGCAGGACAACCATAGCAATCACACACATTCTCCATTTCCAGCCAATAACAGACTGCATACACAAGCACATATCTTGGAAACATATAGCAGGGCATCGCCAACAGTTAGAATCAAACTGGGGGGAGGGGGACTAATGAACGGAACTACATTGGTAGAAGAGGGGAAAGGTCAAGCAGTATCAAGCCTCTTCTGTTAGCCAATAAGCTTTAGATCAAGTATTCAAGCTTCCTAACCTTCACACCAGACCACCGTGTTAATAATGATCACTGTATTCAACTCACATTCCAGAGACAAAATGGAGACAACCAGGTTGTTAATTGGAATAGTGCTGAAGCAGTGCAGAAGTGTACTAATACTGCTGAGGTTCTCTCTGGGACTCCAAAAGTTCCCACATACACACACCCACTAGTAGGTTCTCCATATTGTTATTATTATGTAGTCTCTCCAGGTTATCCCAAGTGTATATTATCCTATCAACACATGTCATCCATCCAGACCAGTAACCGCTTGCCATTGTTTCCAATCTAATTCACACAAACATACTCTATATTGTATACATAGTTTCAAAAACATCTAAGAAACAGTAAAAGCCCCATTTTTAGTGCGGGGGTGCAGTTATACAATCAAACAGAACAGTACTGAACACAACATAACTCCATATTGGTACCGCACGACAGACCCTATGCATAACTAAGAAATGTAAAAGACACACAAAATAGTGAAAAAAATAAAATAATATTTCATGAGCGTAACAAAAGAGCAGAAACATAAATGAGTCAATTCAGTGACTGCACAGGGCCCCATGGTGGCTCTCTCTCCTTCTTCTCTTCATTTTTAGGCTTCCTTGGTGCTGGTCTTCATCTTCTCCACCGTTTCCTGTGTTTGGGAGAGGCAAAGTAATTGGAAAGTGAGAGAAATAGAAATGAAAGGAGAGGGTAGGGGAGGGAGAAAAGGAAAAAGAGAGATATGAGTTAGTGTTTAAGCTGCCTAATATAAACAGCGACTTCCTTCGTTTCTGAACGGATTGTTGTTGTTTACAGGGATGTTCTAAACTCTCATATCTGAGAGCAGGATACACAACTCACAACTCGCCATGGCTCAGTGTCAGAACACACACATGCAGGTGGCAACACACATTCTCACACGGCAAGAACTAGGCACTGACAAGTCCTTAAGTGAAAAACTATTTTCAATATGGTGTTATCTAACGTTATGTAGGCCATGTTCTGTTTAGGTTAGCTAGCAACATAGCAATTCTGATGTATTGTCCGCTAACTTGGTGAACTAGCTTCATCTGCACTTTTTAACCATTAAAAAGCTAGCTCCCAGTAGCAACAACCTTTCCTTTCTCATAAAGCAAAATAGCATCCAAAATCATATTTACATTTCATTTACATATTCCCTATGCAGGGCCCTAGATAGTGATTCAAATGTAGGGAATGAGGCTGAGCGGTCGGATGCTTGTTTTTGTCTGCTGAGGTTCTAGAACAGTCTTGTCTGTCCTGACCTGGTGCTTGTTGAGCTCGGCCACACGGCGAGTCCACTCCTCCTCCGTCATCTCCGGCCCTGCATTCCCCGTCTCCTCGGCAACCTCAACCTTGTCTTGAGATGGAAACAGTGGACAATACGTTTCTGTGTGGTGGATGCATGGGGTGGATGAATGAACAGGGAGATGGAGGGATGTCGAAGATAGCTGGATGTTGTCTCCTCACCAGAGCAGGTCATGGCTGTGCACACCCAGTTCCCACAGGCACACACACAGCGGTTACACTCCACCGTGGTCTCTGCTCCATCCTCATAGGTCTCATCCTCCAGGGCACACTCTGGACAGGACACACACACACACAGTAAATACATTAGAGACAACTTTTGAAATGACCGCATACATACAGACTTTCTTTTTATATTACTGCTACTTGGCTTAGAATAAACTTTATCAGCAACCTTGATGGTCTTAATGAGACATGATATGCTCTATATCACTCCATATAAATATAAAATGCTTTATTTCTGCACACATATGATGTAATAAACCTTAACTTGGTTAAATACTTGACTCTGATTAGCTGCTAAATGTAAATTATGTTTATGTTAACCAAGCACACTTTGATGTACTTCAGACTACTTTCAGTACCATTTCACAGCACTTTGTTGGCATAAAGTTCAATCTTACCCCGCACATCATATTTTGTGATAATACATAACTCATTGTTAATCATCCCTTACATTGCTAGTCTTATCATATTTCAAACAGTGTGAGTATGTGTATGTCCTTGGCTCTGATTGTCCTCCTGTGTTCAATGGGAATATTTCTTCAACTCTGAGGTCACTGAGTTAACCCACAGAGCTTCTGCCTCTCTCACTGTGAACTTGACACAGATTGCCCTATCATTAAAGCATAAAGATTGCTCTACTGGCATCACAAGCAATTGTGCACCAAAATAAAACATCCAGTAATGTTTTCGTCGTCACTAGAGGCATGAACAGACGATTAGGATAAACAGTAAATGTGTCTGTTTCTTGATCTAGTTTCTGCAAGTATTTCAGCCTCTACACTTACAACTCAAGTGTTTCACCTTTATGAGTTTTGACTGAAGTATCTTTTTCTCAAAAAAGACAATTTTGTACACTGTGAGCGTTGGTGCATCGTGTTGATGCATCGCACATTGGTGCCCAGTGTTGAGCAGTGGGATGTTTGACAGGGATGTGGGGAACTGTGGTGGAGTGGCAGGATCAGGAAGTCTGGTAGCTTACTCCTCTCAGGGGGGTTGAAGCCAGGTTTTAAGCAGTTCAGGAACTCATCAAAGCTCAGCTTCCAGTCTGCATTTTCGTCGGAAAGCTCGATGAGGGCGTCCACGCAGAGGCTCCTGGAAAGGCGGGAAAAAACCGTTGACCGTGAGATCAGGTCTTAAAATATCCCTGAATACACAGTCTGAAAGGAAAACAAACATGTGTACACCTGCATGTCTCCCCTCTCTCTCTCTCTCTCTCTCTCTCTCTCTCTCTCTCTCTCTCTCTCTCTCTCTCTCTCTCTCTCTCTCTCTCTCTCTCACACACACACACACACACACACATACACACACCCACACACACACACACACTGACCTAAGCAGCTTGTTGCTCTCCTGGTCTGCGTATGACTGCATGTCCACGGCTGAATCGTTGTGTTGTATGAACTTGAGAAGCTCTGAAGAGTCCAGCTTAGAGTCACCATTGTCATAGTTCTGCAGTGTCACACACACACACAAACACACACACACACATACACAGAGGAACAGTTCAGTAATAACAGTAGGTATAGTTTAATACTATATAATACTGTCTGTTGTAGCCACTCTGCTACGTCAGTCTTGTCAGCCTGACAATTTTTCATACGAGTTAACAGTTTCCATCTCTGCTCGTACTGAGTGAACTCTGCACTTTGAGACAGACTGCTGCGGTCATCACCGCTGGTCATCGTTTGACAACCTCAGGGACAACACACATGCATAGTGTGCCTAATCTTATCTAATCAGCACACCACATAATTCTTAGGATCTACTTTTAGCTACCCTAAACTACTGTCAATCATAGCTCAGCAGCACTCAGCAGGTAACTTGTTGCTCACAGTAGCCTTTTTGATGGCCTGCAAGGTTTATGTCTGTGTGTGCAACTTACAGTGTTCCAGCCACATACCGCACTACAGCAGACCAGAACAGCAGTTAAATAGCTGAGCGACACTGTCAATCAGTGCTGGTCCTCAAAAGTTACAATCCTGTATGATCTAACTTCTGTTACAAATCCAACATGATTCAGCTGTCAGAAATCAGCCAGCTCATGATCAAAATGAGGTTAGCTAGATCGGGTCTGCTGACATCCACAGGGCTGTGCGGCAGTAAGTATTTCAGAAAAGTGGGTTGAGATTGAGACCTCTGCTTGTGAGGAACCCCAACTGGCCACAGAGTTTTGAACAAGAATGGAACTCTGGAGGGGGAGAGCGCTAAGGAGAGCGCGATAGAAAGAGGGAGGTAGGTACGGACAGATCTACAGAAAAAGAGACAGAGTTTGGATGTGGGGGTCCTGATGCATGACAGCCAGGGTAGTAGAAAGCTGTAAATATGTAGGAGGGGGGAGGGGGGGGAATGGGGAATTGCGGAGGAGGTTTCCAGGCAGGACAGTTTCCATCTAGGAGGGTAGAGGGAAGGAACAAGAAGGGCAGGGGAGCACAGAAGGAATTGTATAACATTGATACAATTGCAGATAATGTCTGCTGTGTTGATTTGGTTGAACTGACACCAGAAATTCTGCACACTTGTGTTGTTTTTAATGTACTTTGTTAAATGTGAGTGTGTCAGTAATTGCACAACATCCGGGCCAGCGAAGAACAAAGCAGTACCAAGGAGTGTCGGTCTAACACCTGTTTCACAAACTACCATCCACTTTTGTTTTGATCCTGTTCTAGTGTAACAATATTTCCAACATACAATCTGATCCCTCGCAGGATCCTCAATATCCTGACACACACACCAACCTTGAAGTATTTGAGCAAGATGTCAGTGAAGTTGGAGCCCTTAGCGAACCATCCATCTGGGACCACCTCAGTCTGCAGCCACTGGATGATACGACTCCTCAGCTCGCTGCGATCTGCCACATAGCACACCACTGGAGGGAGGGAGGAATGGAGGGAAACGGGGGAGAGATAGAGGTAGGAATGTGGGTGGTCAGTAGAAGGGGAAAAAGAGAGGTTTAGGAAATGGAGGGGGAAAAGAGCAATGGGCAAGGATGCAGGAGTGGAGGCAGAGAGAGAAAAGAGAGATAAAAGAGAGATAAAAGAGAGGTTTAAGAAACGTGAACAGAGGGGAAGACAGAAGGAGGGAAGAACAGTCAGAGATGAGAACTTGTGAGAGGTAGTCTGGGAAAAAGACAGTGTACTTCACCTGACAAGCACTCCCGTCCGCCGGGCCCTCCTTATGAAGACTTTTACATCATAATAGAGTCTGTACCATCTCTGTCCAGATCAGACCAGTATTACTCCTCTGCTCACTAGGGTATCTATATAGGTCAGTCTCCTCATTCTCATTATCGGTATGTATTGATATCCCTATTGGCAGAGCATGGCTGTCTATGACAGAGGAGGAGCTGAGAGATACACCCATTGGATTGGCTCCAACAACATTCAGACACACACATGTAACAGATCATTTTCCACAATCGACCTCGGGGGAGGGGGGGGGGGTTGATTGTCAATAAACATGTCAGTGCCATCAAAATGAGTTATTGTGTCATTGTTCACATACAAGAAAGTCAAAATGCTTAACCATAACATAGTACTTACTTATTAGTACTTAGTACTACAAAACATAGTATTTTCATTTTCTGATGTAAAATATGGCTTTTGGTTTTGATGACAATGATGGGGTAAGACTATTCAACAGAAAACCAATGTATATATTGATCAACATGACATGGGCAACTGATGATGTAGTAAACATCAGACAATTATAGGCTACATTCTTTTGCATGGATGTACAAAAGCACTGTCAATTTGTTAATAAGAATGAGTAATTGCTTATATGATATGCATAAATGACTAGAGGATGTGGAGGTTGAACAGTTTTGAAAGTTTTGAGAATGTCAATCTGATGTAGGTACCAAAGCCTCTGAGAAAAACTGTCACCACCAGCTGCATCACGGGCACTGCACCATCGAATTCCAGAAAATCTGTGTGTCACCGACATCTTACTCACCAACTTTATCACGGGCACTGTGCCCTATCTATAATTCCATGAATCTGTGTGTCTCACCGACATCGTAATCACTGATTGCATCATGGGCATTGCACACTAGTTCATATAACTAGGTTGTCATTAGTCAGATGTTCAGTGTGCAGTGTTATGAGCTGAGTCCCCACATTTATAGTTTTGGGAGAATGAGTAGCTGGCTCGTCCCCCTTATACATAAGATGCCGAGCAGCGGACATTTTAATCTTACATTAATTGGCTGCATAGGCAACGGGGTAAACCAATAGATTCACCGACCAATAGCTCCCCTATGGGGCTCTGCTCCACTCATAGAACTAACCCTAACCCTCCAGTAACTTCCGTTAGCAATAGGACATTAGTTTAGTCTGATGTTATATTCTACTTTAGCACCTTATTAAAGTTAGTTTCAAATAGTAGTATTTTTTTGTTTGTTTCCATCAACAATATTCTTACGGTTAAGGGCAGCACTTCTCCTTAAATACTCTAGTATTAGTGTATACAGCTTAGATTGGCACTATATTAGTTAGGAGATGGTTGTTCACTTTTTCGGTAAAAGGTTTATTTCTATTGTGAACTTGAACAGCTAAACCAAACAACGTCACTAGCTTCACTGCAAGTCCTGAGCAATACACCAATGGATTTTCTACTTCAAAATCGCACGGTTGCTAAGATATTTGTGCCACAGAGTTAAACAGACAGACAGACGCTTCCTGCCTTTATAGATTAGATTATTTGAACGTTTTATGTATTATTCTTCCCAGTCTGTTGACGCTGTCCTGGAGGGGCTGTGGTTATTGTGTTGAACCAGATTGTGGAACGTTCATGAACATTTCTTTCCAGAACAGCAACGTCCAAAGTAGGTTATTACTGACTGAACACAACGCACAGCAGTTACACACTACTACACACACACTCACCTGGGCTGGTGGCAGTCTGATCAGTTTTCTTTTCTGAAGATGACAACAGGTGCAGAGTGGAAGGAGTGGGGTGGAGAAGGGGAGAATGGAGAAAGAAGGAGGACAAGGCAAAAAGGAATTTAATTACATTTTTGCAGCACGATTGGCTGTTCCTGTAGTGTTTTTGTAGGTAGAGGAGAACAGACTCAAAAATAACTGAATTGAAACATCTCAACATTTCATCATCGTTATTGTAGAAGGTTTTATGGCGAATACTATCGAGGTCATTTCATCGCCCGGCCCTATGTTCTCGGTGGCTTTTCACTGTCCCACTTAATACCTGATGATCTGTGCTAGGGATCATTCCTCCTTTCTGAGGGACTAAGGGTCATTCCTTCTATGTGTGAGTGTGTGATCACCCTCTGCTGATCGTCATCCAGACCTGGCCAGAAACAGACCTTACAGGGTCAAAGTGCACCAGGGCAATCTGCCCACTGATAGGAGCCACTTATATAGTCAATACTTCTTTCTTCATCAAAGCTGATGGCAGATAAGATATCATATCAGTACAGATATCAGATTAGGGATTGTGTGTGTGTGTCTGTGTGAATGTGTGTGTGTTCACCCACCCTGGCAGTGACCGTCGTGAGCCACCTGGATCTTGAGGCCCGTCAGACAGGCATCCCGGTGGAGCTCACAGTGGTTCCGATATGTCTTTCCATTACTGCCACACACTGAACGCTTGTGGGGCTTACAGCTCTATAGTTAGAGAGAACGAAAGAGAGAAGGTAGTGGAAAGGGGGGGTGGGGGGGTTTGAGAGTGAAAGAGAGAGATGGAAAGGAGGAGATAGGGAGATAGTGAATTCATTTGTGAAATGTCAAGCTGCCCACCACACAAACACCTCAGCTCCCTCACACCTACCTCTATACACAGACAGCCAGGCTCTCCCTTCTCAGTGACGGCACACTCTCGACCCGCTCCACAGAACACGTTGGCACACACCTTGCTCTTACTCTGCACCTCCTGAGGAAGACATGCATTCAGCATCAACAATGACAAACCCAAGAACACTCACGAAAACACACACATTTACAAATATACCACCCTGAACGCCATTTCAACAAACGACTCATGCAGTTACAAGAGTCGCACGCTAGAGGTCATTGTTGCACTTATTTACTGATGTGTTCTGTGACTTAAAACTTGGTCTCAATTTTTACCTCACCACATGCTCATCTTGTGAGTATCTTAACTTATATAACTGAAGGTAAATGATCCATACAGGATCTACTGTGTATTGTCGTTTTTAACTATTGATAGAATCATAAGTTTACCCAAGTTCAGATGATTGTTGTTTAGTTTATTTTTGACAAAAGAGCAGTTACACATCAATATGTTACTATTTCCAAACAGAAATATAAAAAGGACCGCAAAGGATCAACACATAACATAATCTGTGCAGTACAGAGGAGCATATGTCTGAGAAGTAAAGTGCTGTTGTAGGCTGGCAGCCCCATCTCTCTTCTCCTCTCGTCTTCACTTCCGGAATTAGGTGAGTTTGTTTGTAATTCTGGTTTCCAATGTGAACACACATATATGGGGGATATGCGTGTGTGAACTCATATACAACTAATATATTTTCTATACTCCTGCCCTTCTTCCACAATGTTCCATATTCATCCATTTCTCCAGTACTTTGCGAAACAGTCTTTCTGTTTTCCTTTGCTTCTGACTCCTATGTCTTTGTCCTTTTTGAGGCAAGAGCATAGATTTGCCAAACTGGGCTGGTCAGATGAGCTAGAAGCCAACCAATCACAAGTTGCCAAGCACTCGGGGCACTTTAAGACCCTCCAAATAACACCCCTCCCTAACCCCCCTCCCTACCTTGTTTTTACTGTGTGTGGTTCTGTGTGCATATATATGTGCCTGTGTGTGTTGGTGTGTACGTACATGCGTGTGTAAGTGTGTGTGTGTGTGTGTGTAATAAAAGGGGGTGTTTCCACATCTGGTGTCTGAGCTGTGTTTTCCTGTTGGGCCGGATTCCCATGGTCTGTGAGATTCTTAGCCCTCCCAGTGGCCTTGCCTCCTCAGAGAGTGTGTGTGTGTGTTTGTCACAGTTATGGAATGTATCTGGTGCCTGTATGTTCTTGTGAGCAACCTCCATAATGATTCTGTAAACTAATGACAGGATAATAAGAAGATCATAGCGGGGCTTCAAACAAAAGAGAGGAAAAAAGAGCAGAGAGGAGAAGATAGAGAAAGACATAAGGGGGTGAGAGAAAGGGGAGGTAAAAAAAGAGAAAAAAAGAGAAGGAGGAAGTCTGAAAGAGAGAAGATAGAATTTCGGGGGAACAGCAAGCAGAGTCAGTTCAAGCCAGTTTGGTAGAAGCACACACACTGTGTTGGTGAGGACATGATGTAGCTTTAGGGGAGGGGGGAGAGGGGGCTGTAGACAGAAAAAGAAAGACAGACATAGACCATGTAGGTGGGGAATAAGGTGGGTGGGTGTCGGGGGGGGGGGGGGGGGCAGTGTAGTCTGGTGAAACATGCCCAGGAGACCAACACTGTAGATGTTTTGCTCAGCTCAGCGTAGCCTAGCATGTTGCAGGCTCCAGATACAGCCCTGACATTTAACTAATCAAGGTGGGGTTGGGGACCTGCCTAGGGTACCACCAGGATGGAAAGGGAGGTTGCTATGGTGACAGACAGGTAATGCAAGCTCACTGCCACAGCTGGGTCCAAGTGACAGAACTATCAATAAATCCAACACAACCGAGGGCCCTAAATATCATAACTGATTATGAATATGCTCAGTTACCCATCGTCTAGGGATGGGCGGATTGATCCCAAAATATCGATACTGCAGGTACTTCGTCTCATGTAGCATAGGATATATGTGAAAAGTATTTGGACAGATACTATGCAATGATAACGTGGAACATGATAACATTGAAACATTACAGGTTATTTTAGAATGAACTCAAAATGCATATAACCAACTATTTACACTAAATTAAATTAATTGTTAACAATTCAGGAGAAGCAAAATGCCAAAGCGAGTCTCCTGTCGACGGCTTAAAACAATTCTGTTAGTTTGTACTCAATGTTCGCAATAGTCATTTACACCATCGTACATAGAACAAGCCACAATACAGTGTGATTAATGATTGGCCAATGACTTCAACTGAGCAAATCACAAACAGGAGCTGTCAAGAGCTAATAGATTTTTTGCTAATGGCTGCTAATAAATATTCACAGGGAGCTAAATCCATTACTCTTTACTTTCCTCTGTCTTTCCCATACTCCAGCCCTACCTCCACTTAGCAATATATGTTATCTGTGCGTGTTTGAGTAAGGGAATATAATTTCTCTGGTGCCTGTATCTTCTTGAGAGCGACTTCAATCTGTAATGATTCTGTAAACTGATAACAGGGTGATGATTTGGTCAGTTATGAGTATAAGTTAGCCTAAGGAGGGGAGCAGAAGAATTCAAGAGAAGAAAAGAGAGGAGCGTGAAAGAGGGTGAGAACAGGGGGTGACAGAAAAGGGATGAGTTTAAGAAGTGCTGTGTGAGAGGAGAGGGAATTGAGGGAAAGTTTGGTAGAAGCACACACCATGTCCTGAGGTCATGATTGAGCTGTGGGAGGGCGGGTGTGGGGAAGCAGACAAAAGAACGGACACATCCAGCTCTGTCAAGCCTCTACTCTACCTCCATCCCTCTTACATTTCATATCAGCCAGACCCTCATTCATTTCACTCTCTGTAATTATTGCCATTCTCTCTATCGTTATCTGTCTGTCTGTCTCACTCCTCTCTCTCTCTTGTATGCCCTGATGTGATTGTACTAGATATCCCAGTAAAATGAGGCAAATTCTAAAACTGGTCCTAGATGTAGACAAAGACAGTTTGTTTACCATGTCTTGATCAATATCATGCTGGCTAATACCCCTGTGGAGAATCCTGGGTGGAGTCACGTGATGCTGATGGAGTGACCCGCCCAACTGATTGCCACGCTGACTCAGGACACACACACACATTGTCTAGCTGATAAGTAAAACCACCATGGGAGCGTGGTTTCCAGACCACTGACCTCACAGATGACATTAGAAGAAACATTCCCTTCTAAAAGATTTACCTCCAGTTTTTACAACCAGACGGACAGACAAACAGATAGACCCTTTAGACACCCCATAATAGTCAGAGAAACCAACAAGAGGCAGGGCAAAAACAAATGAACAGACAGGCAGACTATGTATGCACAAATGACCTCATACTATCAACAGTTACACATGTGTTTCCGATTAAGTTCTAGAAAGGGAGGGGTAAAATAGCACAGGAGAGGGAAAAAGAAAGAACAAGGAACACAGAGCGAACAAGGGAGGGAGGGAAAGAGGAAAGGAGGGGCTACATTCCTTCTAGCCTAACAGTGCAAAGACTCTCTCCCTCTGCTAGGCCTGTCAGAAGTTTGAAGCCAAAATCTAATTTATATCTAGGTCAAAGATACCCCTCCTCTTTCTCTTCACCACTTCTTCGCCAGTCTCAAGGCCAGACCATGGGATCTGGACTAGGGGCAGAAGCAGAGAGGGGAATGGAACAGCAGGCCTCTTTTCCTTCTCTCAGAGGATGAGGTCTGCCCAAACCAGGACAGAATTGTCGAGGAGAAATACACAAAGAAGGACATAGAAAGCTTGTGAGACAGGAGAGAACGTGTAGGACTGCAGGATGGTGTAAAAATATTGAATGTGAACCCATCTGTCATCTCATCTAGCCCCCAGAGTTGCTGTCTGGGTCTGGAGCTACACCAACCATAGAATAACTAGGCCCTCTGTACTACCAGCTACATTATCTGCTGTACATATGATACCGTAACTACAGATACTTTACTACGGAAGTTCCACTAACTTACTGTGTGTGTGTGTGTGTGTGTGGTGAAAATAGAAAGAGGCAATATTCCAGAAGAAAAAAACAATGATTTGAATGTCTGAATATGAGCTCTAACTGTACAAATGGAACATGGATTTCCTAATTAGCAAACAACCATGTATCAACATCCATACCTCCTCCACTCTCACATTAAGCACTGGCTCAAACTCCCTCATCCTCATCTCAGACCTTCTTAATCAACATTGAATTCTCCATTGTCCCCCCTCTCCACCCAAGCATCTAACCTTCCACCTCTAAAGTTCACACTTTATACCTGTTTATAAGCTTTTCTGGTTAGATGCTGACTGCATTTCATTGGCTCCGTATCCGTACTGTGCACAATGACAATACAGTTGAATCTAATCTCATTTAAACCACCATACCTCTTAATCTGTACCTGTCTACACTGTAAAACTGAACAGCACATCTTACTTAATGAATAAAGTAAATTTTACTTCATATTTACAGGACAAGACATTTACTCAACTTCGCCTTGATTATTCAACTTGATTATTGTGTATTGTGAGTTTTACTAGATGTGTTATTGGTTAAATGAATTTAACATGTGCTCAATGTAGAGGAATAGATGACTCCATAAAGAGTAACACTGTTTACTCAGTGACATGACTGCTTGTGCTTGACGCACACTTCTTTCATTACTTAACCACAAGTGTCAGTCCTCAATTAGCACCGATTGTGTTGAAGAGGCTATAATGTTATCTCATTTATGCACATTTTGAGCAGATGTAAGTTTAAAAAATATATTCAAATGGGTGACATAGACATTCAAACTTACTTTGAAAGAGTAATAAAACACATTACGTATGAGTTACATGGGCGTAGTCGGTTTAGGGCCTGAATCTGAGCGAGTTACTTAGGTAATGTAAACAGCCCATGTTGCACTTACTTTTATTGGAGGAATTTGCAACGTAAAATGAATTGAGTTTTCCAACTCAAATGGTTTAAAGCAATCTGTTTCCCTAAACAGTTTGAGTTCACTTTCGGGTTTTACAGTTTATCCTCCTCTCTCTGTCTCTTGGTAACCTGTCGCCAACCCTGTGCCCCTTCCACTAATCCCATTACTCTAGTTCTTTGTCCGTACTGGCTTTACAATCTGTTTCTTTTAAAAATGTTTTTCTCCATCTCTGTAACACCTACTTTTCTCTAAAGCAATATTTTTTCTCCATTCTCTGTCATGATTTTCCACACTCTTTGTTCTAATCTTCTCTCCCACCTATCTGCTCAGGGCACTGGTCCAACGTGCTTAGAAGGAAAAGCCAAGGCCCAGGCCAGGGGAGCGGGTAGTCTTCCTGCACCGGTCACTGCCCCCTCGATGGGGCCAGGGTTCAGGGCTAATGGTTTGAGCGTGTTTGAACAAGGAAGTAGCCTGTTTACAGACCACAACAGTGGAATGTGTGGAGAGGCCAGACATGTTGGTGTCTGGTATGTTAATCCTGGCTGTGTTGGTCAGTAGAACACTTGAACTGAGGAGCAACCTGGAACACAAAACTGTGTCACTGTTCTGTGTAGGTCTGAGAAGCAGGCCCCATGTTTAAATTGCCAGACACTATCTTTGTGTCTGCCTGACCCCCCAAAACTTGTATAGTCAGAGGAGACAGTGACCAACAGGTCAGAAAGATGAGGACAGCAGAGTCTATACAAAACTATAGTTTTACAACAGCACAACATCATCAGTTTCCCCTCTGTGTGTGTGTGTGTGTGTGTGTGTGTGTGTGTGTGTGTGTGTGTGTGTGTGATAAAAGAGCCACAGCTGGTAAATGAAGAATCCTTTCAAGTCCAGCCAAGAGTGAGAAGATCAAACAACATGACCTGCTAGGACATAAAACACTAGCCTCTACAAGATAATCACTCCTGCCCTATTGCTTTCTCATCTTCTTCTCCATCTCTTTCTCTCTCAGACCTTCATCCCTCTCTTTCTTTCATCCACTCTCTCTCTCTTTACTTCCATCTGCTGAAGTGTGACGAGTAATTAGAGCAGGTCTGATCCTACACACACACACAACCAGAGGACACGCTGTCCCCTATGTTCCTGCCTGTTAGCCTCACCTGGACTGGTATTTATAGAACAGTCCTCAACCGCCACACAGCATGCTGCCTGTGAGGCAGCTACCCAGTCCCTCGAGGCAGCTCATCATCTGGGACTGTATATTCTATCAAGGCCACTGTGCCTAATCCTAACACTGCTAAACGTCCACCTATATGTGACAGTATGATAGCTTTCTCTTTCCTCTCTGCTCCTATCCTGAAGGCCGTGTTTCCACAGGAAGCTAACAACTTGAGTCTTTGTTTAGCCTCACCACAATAACACTGGTGGGCCTGGAGTGGAGAACACACTAACACTGAAGAGTGGTCCCTGCATGTATTTTCTTAGACTGTGTGTCTGGAAGCTTTGAGTGTTTGTGTGTGTCTTCAATCGTACAATTTGTGAGAGTGAAACAAAATTTTATTTATGTGTATCTCTTTCTCTAACGTAATCTCTGCTTCCCACCCCTCCACACATACGAGTCCCAGTCCCAGTTTCAACTCAACGTCTTCTCTACACATTATTACCTCAGGAAGCACCCAACTCTACCCCTTCAGAGTAAACATTTTAATAATATATTCTACCGGCAGCATTCTTTCAAATCACAACATAAATCTCTACGCTGCAACAAAGGGCTGCTACACTAAATTGCGTAGCAGTCCACCTTAACACCATAAAATTCTCATATGTGCCACCTTAAGAAGTGCTCAGCTGACTGTGGTTCACAAACCATCCATTACCAGGGTAATTGCCCTTAAAGAAAATTTATTTGTAATGCTTCCTGGGCATCCTCCAACAATATTCTCAGTATCCAGCGGTGCCCAGTCTCCTCCCTGCCATTCTGCACTGATGACGGAACTGAGACACCCAAAAGAAAGCTCCCCAAGGGAGTGTTTTCCAGCAGGCAGTAACGAGACCTGTAAACAACTGTTATACCCCAGACTCGAGCCACTGTCCCACAGAGCAACCTTTGCAAAATGCAAATACATGCTAATGACGAGCCCCTCTGAAGCCCCTGATTGGCCATCAGACTTAGGGTAGACAGGGGGTAAGGACACACAACCAGCTGCTCAACAGTTGCTCACGTAAGGTCAGGTAGAGAGCCACACACCGGGTGTGTGTGCGTATGTGAGGACACCATTTCCATACTACCCCCATTAGTCTAGTGTTAACTCAGCTGTTATTTATCACCAGCGTCATCATCCCCCCACAGAAAAAACACACTCACATGTGTACACACACTGATGACTAACCTTATTCGAACTTATTCGCTTATAAGCTAACGTTAACCACTTTGCCACAATAATCTTATCAACTCAACAAGCATTATTGGAACAATTTGCATGTCTGTTTATTTGTGTCATTGTGTGTGGTCCCCACAGGATGTCCAGTGGGGCCAAATTGCACTGCAAATGAAGTAGGGTAATAATGTCTCCAAACTACAATATTTAGAACATGCTATAAAGTTATATTAACACGTATGGATAGACTATACAGGCAATTAAAACACAACGACGGTCTGTAATTGAGTCTCAGTACCCAAGGCACTTAGTCTCAGCTAATGTCTCAGCTAATGTCTTCCGATTTCCTTGAAATCATAGCATATCATACATTCAATACAGAATGACCTCGACCTAAAAGCTTGTAAATGTTTGTAAAAGGCTGTTCTGGCTGAGGTATGACCACGGCCATCAGTAAAATATTTGTTAGTACAAAACACTGTCTAGCATGGTTTAACACAAACAAGCATATTCAAAATCAAAAGCACCATAACAAGAAAAGTAAGACTAACCTCGGCATGAATGACCGCGACAGAAATAAGTAAGAGCGCGGGGATAGTTCGCCACATCTGGGAAGGCAAAAGAGGGACCGTGAGAGCTTGAGGTTAGTCACAAGGTTTTTCCAAGTTTAAATGTTGTCAAATCATTGTAAAGTCACATCAAATTAAAGTGATGGTTTACGTAAGCAAAACCTTAAGCAAAGACTAATCAATAATTGTACTGTTCCTTTTTACATTACCATTTTAGAAGCCTCTCAGTTTGGCGTAAAAGGTATGGAATGTCGGTCGTTACAAAGGCGAGCAAAAGGTCCGTGATTGCTGGAAATTTGAGGAGCGCTGAGGAATTTGGTCTACTCTCGTCAGTTTCTCCTCCCGCTATGACGTGTCCAATGAAAACGTCCAGAACGCCAGTCCAGAACGTTTAACGGCATAGACCTTGCACTAAACCAGTCGAACAATCCATGTTTTCAGACTTCCTCGGACCCGACAATGTTTACTTATAGCGCCAGAAGAATACACCCGCTGAATGCCAGCCATTCTAAAAAATAAAACAGTTTGTCTCGAATCTCTAAACCCTGGATAAGACTTAAGTCAACCACATTATGCTTTTGTACAGCACTAATAATTATATTTGAAGGACTGTAATGCTATGACAGTGTTATTTAGGGAAAACTTTAATGAACCCCGATAAAGAGCAGTATGCCGACTCCCGGTGATACATGCTTTGACAGGGGATTTCCAGAACATACCGTGTCTGTCAAAATTATATGAAAAACAATAAAGAGCTATTGATAGCCTACTTGATATTTTAAATACCTGGACATTTCATATACTTCCCAACAAAAGGACCCTATCTACATTTTTTTTCTGAGTTCTGATCATTTTTGATAACTAGTATCTACAAGCAGGCATTGACCACATGTGCTGGATAAGTTGTTTTATTCATGCAGACTACGATCAATGGTGTTAGTCTCATAGTCGTCGACTGTCGCTCTGGTTATCTCTGAGGTCTTTTAGTCCAAGGAGGAGAAAAGGTACTCCACCTAAATCTCCAGGTTCCCCAGGACTTCTCCAGACAGATTCTGAGTACAGCCATATAAATGGTCCTCAAAATCAAAAATGGCATCCATCCATGACTGCATCTGGCTCTGAGAACACATTGAGACATCAACAACATTTAGTATTATAATTCTACAAAGACACAAACTAACAGTTAACACTATCCAGGTAGAGTGTCTGAAGGGGAGAGAAAGAGACTGCACCTTGATTCTCAGCAAAAAAGTGTTCTGCTCTCTGGCTTCAGCTCTGTCCTGGTGGTCTGATGGACATAATGACCCCAAAGAGGAGATGGAGGAATCCATTGGGCCTCTGAGGGGGTAGTAGAGAGACATGAGACAGAGTCAAAATACTGATAGGATTACAGTATGGTGGGTTAGACCAGCCAATAGATTTACACTATTAGGTTTGTGTCACTTACCGGGGCAGCCTGAACAGACTTGCCCTCCAGAAGGCCAAGCAGGACCATTTCAAAAAACAAATCAAGAAAATTGATTTGGATGATCTGAAATCAAACATGTATTTTAAAGAACCAAGTAAGACCAGATGACAAGGATAGAATCAGATAGTATAGATAGGATTAGAACATCATTAAAATTGTCTATTTACTGGCTCATTTACGAAAGAGACTAGCGATCATAGGCCTGCTGGAACTCCCTCACATCCTCAACAGAAACGTAATAAAACTCAAATGTCAAACATCCTATTGAGTAGGCTACAAAATGCTGTCACCAGTAGCGGCTAGTGATGGGAAGTTCGGATCATTTTACTGATTCGGTTCTTTGAATCTCGTTCAGTAAAATGAACGAATCTTTTTTCGAGTCATTCGTTCATTTCAACGGGGGGGGGGGGGGGCATTAAAATAATGTATCATGACAGTTTGTATGATTTGGTCATTTATTATCACACTAGCATTTAATTATCACGGAAAACAATTACACTGCACTAAACTGTAAGTGTAAATGTAAAGTGAAAATAACAAAACCAGTCAGTATGATGACTTGAGCGAATATCATTCACGTCTTACTAAAACAGCGGCCACGCGAAAGGGAATGATGAAACTGTTTCCTCTACTAAAAAATACAATGCGGGTCACGTGAAAAAAGGATCCAAAGACTCGTAGAAAGACCGAGTCGGGAAATGAACAAATCGTTCGTTTCCTCTAGCTACCAGTACAGAGCCTTTGCAGGTCACGTAAAAAATGATCCAAAGACTCGTAGAAAGACCGAGTCGGGAAATTAACGAATCGTTCGTTTCCTCGAGCTACCACTACAGAGCCTATGCAGGTCACGTGAAAAATGATCCAAAGACTCGTAGAAAGACCGAGTCGGGAAATGAACGAATCGTTCGTTTCCTCTAGCTACCAGTACAGAGCCTTTGCAGGTCACGTAAAAAATGATCCAAAGACTTGTAGAAAGACCGAGTCGGGAAATTAACGAATCGTTCGTTTCCTCGAGCTACCACTACAGAGCCTATGCAGGTCACGTGAAAAATGATCCAAAGACTCGTAGAAAGACCGGGTCGGGAAATGAACGAATCGTTCCCTCTAGTGTTTCCTCTAGCTACCACTACAGAGCCTATGCAGGTCACGTGAAAAATTATCCAAAGACTCGTAGAAAGACCGAGTCGGGAAATGAACGAATCATTTCTGTTTACTTGGACGAGTATGGAACTAAATCAGGGCCAAATGTTTTGTTAATTCGAAAAAAAAAATCTTTAGTCGAATTTCAGGTTGAATAATATTTCGATGAAATTTTGGAATAATTTTGAAGTTATTAATTTTCCATTTTCACTTTCATATTTTCACATAGTTTCACATTTCATGTTTTCAGATTCCAAACTTTTTTTTTACGGCTTCAATTTTTTTGGGGGAGTTTCATTTTTTTTTTTTTTTTTTTTCAGGTTGTTGTTTTTTTGTTTCAGGTTTTTTTTTTTTTTTCAGACTTTTGGCCCCGATTTTGCGTAGGGGGCGTGGCTTCAACTCAGAGGCGGTAATTATGAGTGACAGCCTAACAAAGAGGCAGAAGACTCGGCTGTTGGCATGGCGTCCGCTCCGCCAAGGCAACAGGCTGGCGCCAGCGCACAGTTAAGACATGTGAAAGATATTAGCCTTTTTGAATAGATACTTTGGGACATTATCCCCGCAGTGGCATTTTTTTGTCATTAACACATAAAGGGGAAAATAGGTGGACAGCTGGACAAAGCTGGAAATTAAGCATCGCTAGCACTAAAGTTAGCATTAACTAACGTTAGCTTCGCACTTCAGTATAGTACTGTACGTAGCTGGTGTTTTTACAGTCAGTCAAGCTCAGTTCTTTTTTTTTTTACTTTAACGTGTAGTGTAACCTAGTGTCTTTGTTAACCTCTGTTTAGTGTGTAAAACGTAATTTATCAGGCCAGAGCATTAATGTAAAGTTGTATTTGTCTATTCTATTCTAGGAACAAATGAAAAGAGACCTTCTTCAGACACTTTTAACAAAACTGTCCCGGGCCACACAGAGACTCCCGCTGGATGTGAACTATTTACAGTTTGTAGTCAACCAGGAGATGGTCCTTTTTAGGGCATTGTCAGGCCAGGTTGAGATGCCACAAGATGTTATGAATGCATTGACAGAGTTGTCAATACTTGTCAATGCAGATGACAGCTCTAATATGAGCCGGTGTCAGGTGCCAGTGATGCAAGCAGAAATGGGACGGCCAAAGTATGTTGTGTCTCCTCAGCAACTACAAAGCCTTGTAGAAATAAAGCCCCGTTATGTGTTAATGACAAAAAAATGCCACTGCGGGGATAATGTCCCAAAGTATCTATTCAAAAAGGCTAATATCTTTCACATGTCTTACCTGTGCGCTGGCCCTGATTTAGCTCCATAGACGAGCCTATGCAACAGTCCCGATGCGCGACCACGAGAAAATGAACGAATCACTCTTTGAGAGGACTCGTTACTCCCGAGTCCTTGTACGTCCTCGTTCACGAACGACACATCACTAGTAGCGGCTGGGAAACCCCAGCAGCCACCGCGAGGCGGGGGGGGGGGGGGGCGCTACGCCCTGAGGGCGCCGCCCTGCATAGCTAAAAACAGACTAGGCCTATATATAAAAGGAAAAAACTTGGTGGGCGCTCATGGAGAGCCCCAAGTTTCAACTGACAGGTAGGAAGGAATCCCGTAATGTAGGCAACGTAATATATCTTCATCCACTTCCATGGGCTAAATCGTCTCAAAATCCCAGAATCTGGCAACAATGGCTTTTGCGTATCTTACGTGCACTACTACGCCAAACGCCTATTAAACGCGTGAATTTCAAAAATGCTAATCATTACGTTTTTCTACATGGATTGACGGTAGAGACATGAGTAAAAGAAAATATGCAAGCCGTGCTCAAAAGCGCAGCAATAAACTGTTGTCTGAACAAGCTCGAGCAAAACACCCCAAGATTACACACTTATTTAGACCAGCCAGAGAGGAAGCTATCATCAGCATCTCCACAGACGAAACACCTCAGCAGCAGATAGCTAGCAGCAGCCAGCACATCTTCACCAGCAACCAGCCTTTCCAACATCACTGGCACTGCCTGAAACCAGCTGTAATCATAGCCTTTCTACTAATCTTTCTTCTCATGAGCACAGAGACATACATAGTTCATTTAGGGCCACAGCAGCGGAGATTACCCCTCTATTGTAAGTGATAGCTCCAGCGCAGAGTCCCCTACTGACAGGGCTCTTTTCCCTGTAGACATTGATGATGACAGCATCAAGAAATAATAAATGAAGGCGCCCCGGGCAAAATTTTCTCCTGCACCCCCCCCCCCCCACCACCACCACTTCCTTTTGTATGCCAGCAGAGGGCGCCAAACACACAAAGTCGGAAAATGCCGCACCTCCCTTCATGCCGCCCCGGGCGGCTGCCCGGTTCGCCCGTGCCTAGAACCGCTACTGGTATAGAGACAGTAAGGGCAGGTGCTTTTCAGAAGAACACTAGGCCTACTTAAAAAAAAACTAAACATGGAAACAAGATTCCGCGTAGATGGATGTTATTCGCCAAAGATGGACCGTGTATAGGCTACTGCGAGCCTTGTTGGCTTTTCGGCAACAGACAGTGCAGATCACACCAGGGCCCGGTTTTTCAAAAGTAATCCACTAGGATTTTGGATAACGGATTGGATCAAATCTTGAAAATGGGTTTTTCAAAAGAAAAAACGGATTACATAATCGGATTAGATCACGTAATCCAATCTTGGTTTTGATCCGGATCAAACCTTTAGTTTGGGTTTTTCAGAAATTTTTGTAGGATTTGGATCACTTTGATCCAAAAAATCTGGATTAAACTGATCCCATCAGAAGGGTGGATTCAGCGTGGATTTCATGCCCAAAATGTAATGAAAACTTAAAAAATGTATCAAATAATACTATATTTGGATCATGCAGTGTCTGACAAGATATCCTATTTATTCATAAGGTTTTAATTTTATTTGTACATCCGTCAGGCTACAGTGATTAGGTAGGCTTTAACGTATTCAGCCTTTCAGTATAGGCCTGTTTGGCCTCATAAAATAATCCCCCAAACAGCTGTCAAAATTGACCAAAAACAATACATTTTATTCTGTCACTAATTGATATATTTTTTGATAATATTTTTGTTTTTAGAATATTTATTAGTGATGCATGCAATGATTACAGAATAAACAAATAAATGCAAAGAATGGCAATCACTGATTTTTTTAATCCAAAACAAATCCAAATCAGAAATAGTGTCTAACTGTTGCGTCCCTTGTTGCATGTCCTGTTTGCTCGTTTTGGCAGAATGCAGGAGGTTGGTTAGGGTCTCCAAGGGGCTCAGGTGCATCATTGTCAGCACAGAGAGGGACATTGCGCTTAGTAGCGATGTTGTGCAGGACAATACAGGCAAGGGTTATGTTGCATGCTTTCTGTGGTTCCGCTCTCAGGTAGTTAAGGCATGCAAAAAGCGCCTCTTAAGAACTCCATTTAAACGCTCAATTGCACATCTTGCTCTGCAATGAGCAGTGTTGAAGCGTGCCTGCGCCGGTGTATTTGCTGTTAGAAAAGGAGTCATCAGCCATGGTAGGAGTGGGTAGGCACTGTCTCCTAATATTATGCCATCCGGTCAGTTGGTTTGGAGGTCTCTATATAGAGCGCTCTCCCTCAGGATGCGTGCATCATGGACAGACCCAGGCCACTTGACAACGCAGTTGGTGATGATGAGGTCAGCATCACACACAAGTTGGACATTGATGCTGTGCCTCCCCTTTCTGTTTATAAACTCCCATTCATTCTCATGAGGTGCTTGTATATGCACGTGTGCAGTCGATTGCTCCAATAGTATTGGGCATATTCCCCAAAAGAAAAAAGCTGCGCTTGGCCTGGGCAATCTGGTTGTCCTTTGGAAAAGAAACAAATTCATTGACCAGGCTGGCCAGTGCGATTGACACATCTCTCACCACATCACACACAGCTGATTTCACCACTCCCATATAGTCACCAACAACTTGATAGAATCGCTAGAATGCATAAAATCGGAGAGCAATGAGGATCTGGTCTTCCATAGACAGACCGTGACTCCTTTGGGTTCTGTGTTGAAGTTTTGGCCTGAGAAGGTTCACAAGGTACTCTATATCAGCCTTCCCAAAGCGAAACCGGACATACAGCTCCTCAGTGGTGTATTGCTCCAGTGGCTTGGTACGTTCAACATACACCCTTTGACGGTCTCCTCTCCTGGCAAAGTGGTGGTGGCGGTGGACAACACCTGCCATTTCACTGTCTCTCTGTGAATCCTCTGAGAAAGGCTGATTCATATGGCTGTGTAGTTGGTCTTTTCAAACACACCTATTACAACTGATTGGTTTTGGCTTGTGTTCAATTGAGGCAATTGGACCCAAGGCCTATAATTGATGAACAATGTTCACTATAGTAAAGCAACGGAACCATGGACTCAAGAAGCTGTAACTTCACTGCTGCTGAAACCAATGCACTACTAGAGGGTGTTCGGTGCCATTATGGAACAATAGTGGGAAGTTTTAATTCTGCTAAGGATACCAACAAAAAGAAAAATGATGTTTGGATTTTAATCACAGAAAATGTGAATGCCATAGGGTCTGGCCAGAGGAGGACCACAGACCAAATCAAATTGCGGTGGAAGAATCTTAAGGCCAGGGCAACAAAGGACCATGCTGAAGCCAAAAACCCACAAACAGGCAACAAGCCATTTAAGAGGGGAGATTACACAGATGTGGTCCTCGACATCATTGGAGGTGAGAAGTCGCAAGCTCTCCATGGTATTCAAGGTGTTGTGGGGGATGGCGGGCCTTGGATTGAGGAGGAGGAGAATCTGCCAGTTCCTCCTGAGGCTGATCCAGAGAGCGTATTTATATTGGATATCGCCTCCTAAAGGCTACGCTCAGACAAGCTGGTCTCTCCACATCAGATGAGGAAGTCTGAATTATTGTGGAGTATTTGACATTAAGTCTTTTTTTTTATTCAATACATCTATATTTGAAACTTGTTATAAATATCCTCAATGTACAGTGTTTGTGTTGTAGGTCTCAGATGAGCGGACTGCTGGAAGATGATGGGGTGGGTTTTTTCTTGTTATTAGTTTTTTTTAAATGTGTATTTTCATTTCAAATAAAAATAAACTTATATTGACCCCACACTAGCTATTCTACTTGTTGCTCTTTACATATCTATAGTTCTACATTGTGATTTCCTATCCTGTTTGAGCACTGGTTATCCAGATTTGGTGATCCTGAAAAGTTCTTATCCGGATCAGATTGATCCAATCCGATGTTGCTTTGAAAAACTGGCTCAAAAGTAAGATGGATTACGTGATCACGGATCGCAAAAAAAAGGATTACTAAATCCGGATCAATTTTATCCGGATTGAACCTTTTGAAAAACCGGGCCCAGGTGGCATAGGCTGTGGGAATTAATCACTGGCAGGGTCTCTCAAGTAAAATCAAAGACCACGAATACAGTCGTTCTCATTTGGCTGCATGTGTCGCTTATACATGGAGAACGGACCACACCGTTGATACAGAGTGAGACTCCAATAAATAAAAACTTTTGGTCAGAGGTATACACTGTAAACATTTTTACCAGCGGCTGGTTAAATATAGGATAGAACACACGTTGGGTTAAACTAACCCAGCAAGATGGTTTGACCATTTAGCATGTTGTTATCGAGAAATGCGGAAGTAAAGCGTGTCACATGCGACCTGTAGTTCCAAACATTGCATTTTCCACCGTTCAACCCCATTCATTTTCAGTGTCTCCAAAGCAAGTTAGCTGGTAAATTGATGAAAATCCTTAATTTTATAACCCCATGATCCGCATTGGAAAGGCATCGGTATATTGGAGGGAATGGCACCTTAACGGAATATGTCATATTACCGATTTATATGAGGAGGGGGTGTTCATATCATTCTATGACTTAAAAAGAAAATATAATCTTAAGGGAAAGGAAAATTTTTGGAAATATCTGCAGATCAGGGACTGTCTTAAGTCCAGGATTCAATACAAGGATGGAAACCACATTACAGAATATCTCACGCTACCTGTGGAGTGTCACCGAGCCTCTATATTTTATAGAACCACCAAACAACTGCTCAGTGATTGCTGTCAGAACCTGAAAATACTGTGGCAGAAAGACCTGGGATGTCTGATGGATGGCTGAGAATTATATCTAACAATGGGAAATACATTCGGGAAGCTAAAGGGAAATTTACACAATACAAGATAACACACAGGTTTTATTGGACACCACAAAGACATAACAGAGCAGGTATATTAACCCTTGTGTTATCTTCGGGTCGTTCTGACCCATCAGTCATTGTGACCCACCGTCGTATTGCGACAACTTTACCGCATACAAAAACAAAGTGAAGCATTTTCTTTTAACCGTTGGGCTGTCTCAGACCCCCCACATTGCGAAAGTTAAAAGAAAATTATTTTTATTTGTTTTTGTATTGGGTAAAATTGGGTAAACACAACGATGGTTCGTTATGAACCTTTGGGTCATGTGACCCGAAGGCAGCACGAGGGTTAAACAATAATTTGTGCTGGAAATGTCAGAAAGACATAGGTACTCTGCTGCATTGCATCTGGGAGTGCCCTGTCATTCAACCATTCTGGAAAATAGTGGTGGACAATTTGAGTAACTGTCTGGGAAGTGACATACAGTTAGGTCCATAAATATTTGGACATTGACACAATTTTCATCATTTTGGCTCTGTATACCACCACAATGGATTTGAAATGAAACAATCAAGATGTGCTTTAAGTGCAGACTTTCAGCTTTAATTTCAGGGTATTTACATCCAAATCAGGTGAACGGTGTAGGAATTACAACACATTTTATATGTGCCCCCCCCCTTTTTAAGGGACCAAAAATAATTGGACAAACTAACATAATCATAAATCTAATTGTCACTTTTAATACTTGGTTGCAAATCCTTTGCAGTCAATGACAGCCTGAAGTCTGGAACCCATAGACATCACCAGACGCTGGGTTTCGTCCCTGGTGATGCTCTGCCAGGCCTCTACTGCAACTGTCTTCAGTTCCTGCTTGTTCTTGGGGCATTTTCCCTTCAGTTTTGTCTTTAGCAAGTGAAATGCATGCTCAATTGGATTTAGGTCAGGTGATTGACTTGGCCATTGCAGAACATTCCACTTCTTTGCCTTAAAAAACTCTTTGGTTGCTTTCGCAGTATGCTTCGGGTCATTGTCCATCTGCACTGTGAAGCGCCGTCCTATGAGTTCTGAAGCATTTGGCTGAATCTGAGCAAATAATATTGCCAGAAACACTTCAGAATTCATCCTACTGCTTTTGTCAGCAGTCACATCATCGATAAATACAAGGGAACCAGTTCCATTGGCAGCCATACATGCCCACGCCATAACACTACCTCCACCATGCTTCACTGATGAGGTGGTATGCTTTGGATCATGAGCAGTTCCTTCCCTTCTCCATACTCTTCTCTTCCCATCATTCTGGTACAAGTTGATCTTGGTCTCATCTGTCCATAGGATGTTGTTCCAGAACTGTACAGGGTCTTTTAGATGTTTTTTGGCAAACTCTAATCTGGTCTTCCTGTTTTTGAGACTCACCAATGGTTTACATCTTGTGGTGAACCCTCTGTATTTACTCTGGTGAAGTCTTCTCTTAATTTTTGACTTTGACACAGATACGCCTACCTCCTGGAGAGTGTTCTTGATCTGGCCAACTGTTGTGAAGGGGTTTTTCTTCACCAGGGAAAGAATTCTTCTGTCATCCACCACAGTTGTTTTCCGTGGTCTTCCGGGTCTTTTGGTGTTGCTGAGCTCACCAGTGCGTTCTTTCTTTTTAAGAATGTACCAAACAGTTGATTGAGCCACACCTAATGTTTTTGCTATCTCTCTGATAGGTTTGTTTTGATTTTTCAGCCTAACGATGGCTTGCTTCACTGATGGTGACAGCTCTTTGGACTTCATATTGAGAGTTGACAGCAACAGATTCCAAACACAAATACCATACTTGAAATGAACTCTAGACCTTTTATCTGCTCCTTGTCAATGAAATAACGAACTCCCATGAGGGAATAACATACACCTGGCCATGGAACAGCTGAGCAGCCAATTGTCCAATTACTTTTGGTCCCTTAAAAAGGGGGGGGCCACATATAAAATGTATTTTAATTCCTACACCGTTCACCTGATTTGGATGTAAATACCCTGAAATTAAAGCTGAAAGTCTGCACTTAAAGCACATCTTGATTGTTTCATTTCAAATCCATTGTGGTGGTATACAGAGCTAAAATGATGAAAATTGTGTCAATGTCCAAATATTTATGGACCTAACTGTACCTCTATCTCCCAGATTATGCCTATTAGGGGACA
Organism: Osmerus eperlanus; assembly: GCF_963692335.1. NCBI lineage: Eukaryota > Metazoa > Chordata > Actinopteri > Osmeriformes > Osmeridae > Osmerus > Osmerus eperlanus. The sequence continues at coordinate 10,634,754 of NC_085020.1, forward strand.
GAAGCCGAATATGTAACATATCAAGTGCAACGTTTTCTGTAATCATGGCAGGGATTATAATAGCTGCTAGGACTATACTGAAACTGTGGAAAACACCCAAACCTCCTGAAATAAAAGAGTGGGTAAACGTTATGATAAACACAGCTTCATACGAACTTATGCTCAACAGGGTGGACAATAGAAATAGGAACAGAATACCAATTTGGGTCTCATTCTGGGCTCACATTACACTTCCTGATGAGCATGCAGTTTGAACACCTTCCTCTGAGTATACCCAACATAAAAAAAATTGCTATACGAATATTATTCCTAGTTATGTCTCTATCAACATGTCCCTTACACAAATGGTTTTATTTGGACTGTATTTTTATTTCATTTTTGTTCTGCTATGTCACCAATGTTACATGCAATGTGCAGAATAAGAAATGTCTCACAATGTACAATGTATAGTGTATAATGTTGCAATGTCAAACACCAACGCCTAAATAAAAACTTGAATTAAAAAAAAAAGAAAATACTTCATTTTTTCATATTTTTACCACCACATATCAATTGTTATTAGTAGTATTTCATATAGCTATCTTTAGATAAAAGTTTATCGTAAGATTATAGCTTGTTTGATTCGAAACGCAGTAGAGCTAGACTGTAGGTCTGGCTAGTATCTAACATAAGCAATACTGAAGCTAGCTAGAGAGCATGTGTATCATAACCAGAAGTCAGTTGGCTTATAGTCTGTCAAATTATTTCTAGTTATTGGTGTTCGTTGGCATACAAAGTAAGTCTTCTATATATAGCTCTTATTAGCCTAGTTAACTAGTAGAGCTAGCAACAATGAATTGCAGATTAAGGTGTCCGAAGCAAGTTAGCTGGTAAATTCACGAAAATCCTGCATTTTTTAATATTTCGACCACCACATATCAATTGTTATTAGTAGTATTTTATATACTCAGCTTTAGTTAAAGTTTATCGTAAGCTTGATAGATTCTAAATGCAGTTGGAGCTAGACTGTAGTTCTACGTAAGCAACACTTTTACTCTAGCTAGCTGTACATGTATCTTAGCCAGAAGATCACCGGATCACTACAAACAAAAGGAGTGGAAGAACACTGGACATATTGTACAATAAAATGTTTTATTGAATGCAGTTGGTTGCCTTGTTTATTCTGTTCTATTTACCAAACTCCTATCTTGTCTTAAATTGAGCAGTTGCTGGTGATAATGGTTAGATTCAACTTGCATCAAGTACTACAAATATAAGTGTTGTCAATGTGGTAAATTGTAAGTGGACTGATGAATAAAAAAACTTTTAACAAGTCCCATTTACTTCAACAGTCGAAGGTTCAACGTTAAGTGGAACAATATAGTCCTCATAAGGCCAGGGGCGGCGCCAGATAATTTTTTATTCAGGTGCTGAGGGGGTGCTAGATCATTGACAGGGGGAGCTGCGCAATTATATATATAGGCTATATATTATATATAAATACTATCAGGGCCGGAGTGGGACCCATTTTCAGCCCGGGAATGTAATGCTAAAAAAAAAATTGCATTAATTTCAGTGCAAAATGGTTTCTTGAGATTTATGTAATATAAACATTACGTTGGACTCATATTGTCAGAGCTATATTTTCCGGAAATTACAACCCAAATTTTTACCTGAAAGATTCTGTGCTTTTGAGAAAACATATTTTTCCCACCCTTGCAGGAACATCGTTTTATGAAGTGACAGATCTTTCATTTTTTACCTGGCTTTTTCAGTTCCTACTGGCATCTTTTCCCCATCCATTTTATTATTTTCGCATCAGCTTAATCTTGCTAATTCCCTCCACAACAATAAGAAAGACAGCATGCGCGACAACTGAAAATGGCACTTTTTAATGCACGGTCTGATCATGCGCTTATTTAGATTAAAACCTAGTGTAGCCTATTAGCTTACTTATCAGTCACACAGTAACTTAACAAACTTGTTTAATTCGGTGTGTGAAAAAACAAAGAGAAAGCAGCCGATCTGCTGGCCCAATTTATGAGCGGGCAGAGCGGCCCACAGGGAATTCTCCCCTTTTCTCCCGATGGCCACTCCGGGCCTGAATACTGTTAATAAATGAGCAATATTTTTGGGGGTGCTATTGGGGTGCTTTGGTCTTTCTTGGGGGTGCTGAAGCACCTGCTAGCCCCTCCCTAGCGCCGCCCATGCATAAGGCTATTGTTTGGTATGTACGTTCTAGCTCTGCTTCACAATATTGCGTTATGTATTATAAGTTCCTGTAATACATACATGTTAATAAAGTATCAGACATACATGACACAACACACCAGTAACCAATTGACATTATGTGTTAATATACCGAAATGTCCGTGAATCGAGATGTGCTGCTGTCTGTCCTGCCGAAAACCATTCAAACCGGTTGACAGCAGTGGTGTTTTTTGGAACTACAGCGAGCTACATAAACCACGTGATCACATGTCGGCGAGATCAAAGCGTGTCGCAACTCTCTTTTTCTATGGCTCTGGTTGCAACAAGTCTTATTCCTCCAATCAGAAACACGCTATGATGACACTCAGGCCCCGTCCACACTAGCCCGGGTAAATTTAGAAACGCATACATATGTCTGCGTTTGCACCTCCCGTCCACACTATTACGGCGTATTCGGACACTGAAAACTGAGCTTTTCGAATACGCTCCCCTAGCCGGAGACATTTGAAAACGCCGGGTTCGTGTAGTAGTGTGTACGGGGTCCACGGAGCTTTTCAGATACGATGACGTTCAGTTGCCATGGCACTGGGGATAGCTTGCGCTCTAGACTATAGCTATAATGTTAATACGAACATGGAAGGTGAAAGAAATATGCTGCTCTATCTCTGTAATTTATTTACCAGTTTAGTTAGTGTACTTCAGGTACAAGTATTATCACTTAATAGATACGCGTTACTCCTACGCAGAAGGCGAGCGTTGTACTCGGAGTGCCTGAACGATAGGGGGACAAGGCAGAGAAGACGGTTTAAACCAAACATAGAGCGGCGATTCTGGGTGAGACCTCGCTGAACAGCTAGCTGGTGGGACAATTTTAAATTATACAACACCAAATAGTATTGCCCGAGGAGTATGTAAACAGAGCAGCGTGATGGCTGGAGGGAGGGGCAGGAGTGGCGTAACCATGACAACGATTGTCATGTACCCTTGTTAGTGTGGACGGCAAACATTTGGAAAACGATATGAAAACGCTAGTGTGGACGGAGATCGTTTTAAATTCGAATACGCGTATTTGTATTTACCCGGGCTAGTGTGGACGGGGCCTCATACTGCACATGCACAGTTAGACCCCCACCAAGAAGACAGAACACATATTCAACACTTGCTGCTGCATTCCTTGAACAAAACTTGTTTTGGAGGTATGAAAGTATTTTTTTTCATGAGCTGTATTTTTGTCATACTGTCCTGACCTTTTGTATGAATTAATCAAAACTTACTTAGTTTGATTTATTGTTTTGTTGACTTCTAAGTGACATGGTTAGCAGGTGTCAAGGTCAGTGTGGCTAGCTAGCAGATGGTGTTGCAACCGTCCCCAAGCTAAGCAGCCATATCAAACAGACCACACAACAGTATTTTTCAACATAAATAAGTCATTGTAGGGTACATAAAAGGATAGTAAGAAGGATGGTTTTATTCTGTTTGTTTTCAGTATGCCAAGAGTGAGGAAGAGGGTTACTAACAGAGGGGTTCCCCTCAATATTTTGGAATGAGCATCAGATATAATCAGGGATGAGGGCAGGACAGTCAGGGCAGTGGCCAAGGACTTCACCATCTGTCACACCACCTTATTCCGATTCCATAAAAAAAGAGAGAAACTTACAGCCGAGGGATCGGCTAAGTTACCAAGAGCAGGGTACTGGACCAGCAGAAAAGTGTTCTCAGAGGACCAAGAGAGGAGCCTCAGAGAGTATCTAAAAAGGGCAGCTGACTCATACTATGGGTTAAATCCCAAAGAGGTAAGATAAATATGTTGGAAAAACACATTTTAACATGAGAATTATGTAGCCTATATAAGAGAGAGAAAGACAGAGAGAGAGCGAGAGGGAGAAAGAGAATATTTACTATTTACATTTTATTTCAGGTTCAGAGAAGTTTGCCTTTCAACTAGCCTCTCACTACAACTGCAACTTTCCCCCAAAGTGGAGTGACTGGTTCACTGGCTTTCTAAAGAGGCACCCCCGCCTTATCGAGAGAAAAAAGAGGCACCCCCGCCTTATCGAGAGAGTGCACTCTCTCGATAAGGCGTCCCCAAGCCACAAGCCTTTCGAGGGCAACCAGCTTTAATCGAACGAATGTGAACAACTTCTTCGACAATTAGAGCAAGGTTTTGGACAAAAACAAGTTTGAACCACAAATCGTGTGGAACATGGACGAAACAGGGATAACGACGGTCCAAAATCACGAAAGGGTTGTGGCAAGACGTGGTGAAAGACAAGTTGGTGCAGCCACCTCGGCAGAAAGAGGCACACTCGTCACACTAGCCTGTGGAATCAATGCACTTGGGAACACCATACCACCAGGGATGGAAATTAGCACCCGCCACCAGACAAATGCGGGTGATTTTGTGTTGTGGCGGGTAAACTCGCTTCACCTACCGGCCACCGTGGCGGGTAAATAAAAATAGCATACTGTTTCACCCGGACACTTTAGAGGCGGCGCACCTTCAAAACAATGTGCCGTTACATCGCAGGCGTTAAGAGGTCCGCTGAGAAAACGTCTCATGAGGAGCCAGTGGACCAATAGGCGAAAGTCAAAAAAACATTTTTTTAAAGAACGATAGAGAAAAGCAGACAATGGGGAGTCCCGCGATTGGTTAGTTTACGACAAGACAAATCTGATAATGTACTACTCTGTATGTCGTCAACACGCATCAGAAGATGCCAAAACTAATAGTTTCAATGTTAGTTTGTTTAATCTGCCCTACTCATTTAATGAAATGTATATCAGTTCGTGGTTTGTGTATGTATAAGAGAGAAAGAGAAAGTGTCAGTGTTTCATTGAGACTTGAGATTAAATAAACTGCTTATGTATTGTAGATCTTGTAGTATTAATTTTCACATGCAGTTACACATTGTCGGTTAAAAACAAGATTGTGGCTGGTAAAAACATTGAGTGGCTGGTAGATTTTGAAATCCACCAGCCAATGCATCAGGGTGGATGCAAGAGGCTGATTTCCTGGTATACTTGAAGCACTTCCAGTTTCATACAAGAGCTCCTCAGACAACCACCCTCGCACCTGTCTGTGGAAGGCATCAACTTCTGCCGCAGCCATTGCATTGTCCTGCTAGTTGTCAGTTGCAACATCTGGCTTCTTCCATTCAAATAAATACTGGGAACGATATGTCATATGTAATCATCTTTAAATTGTATAGGTAATTAGCAGACAGATGCAAGTTTAATATATACAAATTTGGTTCGTCTAGTCCAAATAGTCTCTGAGTAACTGAGAGAAATGCAAAAAGTGTTGCGACCGTCCCCAGTCTCCCCTACACACATGGTTAGAAACAAACATGGGTCGGCCCACTGATAAAAAATATCAAATGTGTTCAATTTTAAACATTTTCAACTAATTACCTCAGTCATGTCAATAGTTCAACATTTAAGATTTGCTAGCTAATGAAAAGCAGATGAAACATGATAAATGATCGCCTCATATACTTCCTGTGTATCTACATGACCACAATTAGATCCATAGAGTGGGTATGAATGTGACGCTTTCAAGATGGATAACTGTTATGATCTAGTAGTTGGATAGTGTTGACAACTCCTCAGTAAAGACAGTAGCAATAGTAGGTGGTGGGCCGAAACTCAAAATTGTGCATTTGAACGAGGATGGAGGAGCTGTATTTTTCTGTATCGCTTTAAAACTTTTCTACAACCGTTAAATTTTGGGGGGGGCATGTCCAGTTCTTGCACATTTTTCAAGGAAAAAACATTTTCTTTCATTATCGACACAGGCATGTTTTCCGGACAACTATGGTCCGCATAGCTCATATACATGACACCTTCATAAAATCCACCAATCGTATACCACAATAATCAAGGCGAGTAAAGTAGGAAGTAAACATTCACATGTGCATTTTGGTGAGCCGGTATTGTCAGTAGTGTTGGGGGTAACGCATTACAAAGTAACGCTTTACTGTAATCAGATCACATTTGTCTGTAACGCAGTAATGCAAAGCATTACTGTTGATAACTTCAGTAATCGCATTACAGTTACTAATACAAAAATGTCTTGCGTTACTTGCATTACTGCGATCTGCATATCGGGAGGAGAAAAAAACAACAAATCAAAACTTCCCTTTACAGTACGTGTGTTTGCCCCAGAGTTCAAGAGGTGAAACAAGAATGGCAGAGCCGCTTAGAATGTCTTTTGAGGGATGGAGACTGGGTCGGACTGGGACCGAAAAACAGCCCGGGACTTTGAAACGCAGACCGGCCCGCGACCTGTGTACAGTTGCTTAATACAAATAGGTATTATATATATAATAATAAAGTATCATGCAGTGCTATCGAAGACTGTTAACAAAATTAGATCTAATACAGTATCTAAAAATGAATATGGCAATTTTCCCTTTTTCCTTGCTTCTCTCTGTTTCTGCATCTGCTTTAAATGTTGTAAAAGAACAATAATCCGTTAACTATAGTCATAATGAAAATCATTCAACAAGCTAATTTCCATATAATAACCCTGTTAACATATAGTCTACTGTGTACAGTTGCATTGCTGCACCTGTCAAATTCTCTCCACTGGACCCTGTCACCACAGCCTCCATCTCTTGCCCCGTGTCACCTGTCGCTGCACAGAACAAATAAGACAATTGCATTTGAAAAGCACATTCAATTTTTAAAACCAAAAAAACATGTTGTGCATATTTAAAAGAGTGCCTTTGTCTCTTGGCCATTTCTTTTCCTTCATTTAAAATATATAGCCTATATATTGGCTAACAATAATACCAAATGTATATGTTTTTAGAAAAATGAAAACAATATGGTTTGGATATTTGAATTTTCTAAATGTCGACAATGCAGCTGCTTGCACCTGACGCCTCTGGTTATGGAAGCAAATCGTTACCAAAATTCAAATGCAAATGCCTTTCCAGAAATGCATTTGCATTTTAAGAATGAGGCTGCATTATTTGACTCATAAATGAAATTAGTAATCAATCATCCTATTTGCATTTTAATTTTCTTCTTCAAGAGTGCTCAATCTTTCACTTAATTAAAATGAAAAAGAAATAGACATTTGAGATTTAATTTTCAAAACATGCCTCAGCAAATAGATACCACAATTCAATTTGAAATGTAAAATTTGAAAATTAAAATGCATTTCCATAAATGCATTTTCATTTTCAAGAACGTGGCTGCAAAATCGTGACCACAATTCGAATTCAAATGCATTTCCAGAAATGCATTTTCATTTTCAAGAACGTGGCTGCAAAATCGTGACAACAATTCAAATTCAAATGCATTTCCAGAAATGCATTTTCATTTTAAGAACGTGGCTGCAAAATCGTGACCACAATTCAAATTCAAATGCATTTCCAGAAATGAATTTTCATTTTAAGAACGTGGCTGTAAAATCGTGACCACAATTAAAATGCATTTGCAGAAATGCAAAATGAACGAAAAAGCATTCTGAGCGGCGCAGCAGAGTGACGTCAGTAGCCGCTCTTCTTCAGCTCCCTGCTGACCGAGCTACCCATCTTGTTCGGTAGGGAGCGGTGTGCACATCTGCATTGCATTACATTGCAAATGTGCCGGGAAATTGATTGAATTGCCGGGTCTTTAGAGGACGCATCACAGACTGAGCAACTTGATGTCAAACAATTAATAAAACAGTGGCAGAGCTACTATTAATGTGTAAATCTGTGACGGCAGAGTATGCAGCAAAGCTCTCTATGACTTGTTCTACTCGGTCACGGGCATCAGACTCAGATATATTATTAGATTCTACCTGTTCAGCTAATTCTAACAGTGTTTGCACAATTTGAGGGAGCGCCATGGTCTGTGATGCGTCCTCTAAAGCAGCGGTCCCCAACCTTTTTTGCGCCACGGACCGCTTTCATGTAAGACATATTTTCACGGACCGGCAGAACGGACTGGGAGGAAAGATAGGCCCTGGACAGCTGCGCTGCTAATGCATGTACATTCTGGGTTTGATGTGATCCTAGTTAGTGACTTCCACACCTAATGCGAGCGCGCGGAGCGCGCGAGAAAAATAGTTTAGCTGATTTGAGCGAAAAATAGTTTTTTGAGTTTTATGTAAAATAAACGGCCGTTTTTTCAATTGACCCATCTTTAAGTTTCTTAGCCTGGCTTTCCATCGTCATATTGTTACTAGCTAGCTTTCGATGTGTCAGTCCCACTGTTGTGTGTGACTATAAGCTACGACAGTGACACCCGAAGTGCGTTCCTTATATCCAGTTCAGGCCTATTCCAAAATTTTGTTTGATTGCTGTCACGGCAGAAAATCCCGCTTGATGTTGGAAATGGAAGCAGGGTTTTCAGTGCTTTAGTGGCGATCTCAGGATAGCCTTTATCCAAAACACCGATAGAGTTGTTGTCTCAAACAGGCTTCATTGAGTGGTAACTATCACTTGTCATGTGTCAAGAGGAAGAGACGCGCATGATACCGTTCAATAAAGCCCACAAACTTGCTAAAAAATGAGTAAACACACGTCTTTGCAGAGCTTTTTTGCTCAGGGGAAAAGGCCCGCGGAGAAGGAGAGAATCAGGTCATTTTTCAGAATAAAACGTCTTTCAGACTCTGATAATCAATTAAAAGGAAATGTTATAAATTCTTTTTCGTGCGGACCGGTGGGCACCGGTTGGGGAACGCTGCTCTAAAGACCCGGCAATTCAATCAATTTCCCGGCACATTTGCAATGTAATGCAATGCAGATGTGCACACCGCCCCCTACCGAACAAGATGGATAGCTCGGTCAGCAGGGAGCCGAAGAAGAGCGGCTACTGACGTCACTCTGCTGCGCCTCTCAGAATGCTTTTTCGTTCATTTTGCATTTCTGCAAATGCATTTTAATTTTAATTGTGGTCACGATTTTACAGCCACGTTCTTAAAATGAAAATGCATTTCTGGAAATGCATTTGAATTTGAATTGTGGTCACGATTTTGCAGCCACGTTCTTGAAAATGCATTTCTGGAAATGCATTTGAATTTGAATTGTGGTCACGATTTTGCAGCCACGTTCTTAAAATGAAAATGCATTTATGGAAATGCATTTTAATTTTCAAATTTTACATTTCAAATTGAATTTTGGTATCTATTTGCTGAGGCATGTTTTGAAAATTAAATCTCAAATGTCTATTTCTTTTTCATTTTAATTAAGTGAAAGATTGAGCACTCTTGAAGAAGAAAATAAAAATGCAAATAGGATGATTGATTACTAATTTCATTTATGAGTCAAATAATGCAGCCACATTCTTAAAATGCAAATGCATTTCTGGAAATGCATTTTCATTTGAATTTTGGTAACAATTTGCTTCCATATCTGGTAGGCTACTGCCGCATCTTCGGGCTGCAGACTCTCTCTCTCACTTAGCTTGGCTTTTGCCAGTCTAAACATTTGTTCAATGTTTTTACATTTTGCAGCATTTTGCAGGAGTGCCCGTAGTTTTTTGTTTTCTTGCTTTTTCCGCGCCACCCTTTTCTTTTCCTTTCCATTTCTTTGCGAAAGAAACAACAATGTTTTTAGTAATAGCTAAATATGTCTTAGCCTGGCTCTGCCCTCCTACGTACTTCCGCTCAATTTGGATTTTGCTTCTGTACTAGGTCTGGGATTTCAATGCATCAGTCGGTAAAAAAAAATTTGTAGGTCCAATCAGCGAACAGAGGGAGTGGCTGAGAACGATGATGTTGATGTTGTGCACTAGTTTGAGTTGTAGTTCAGTAATGGCGGTGGAGAAAGATGCGAGCGAAGCTATTCTGTGGTTGTGGCAACGCTGCCGAATATCCATAAGTTAAAGCCGGAGCAAGAACAATCCTTGCTGAGTTTTGTTGGTGGTCATGATGTTGTGGCCCTCCTCCCCACGGGGTTCGGGAAAAGTTCGATTTTCCAGCTATGGCAGCTAGCTGCGTGGTGAAGGCGTTGGCTAAGGCGAACGCTAGCGATTGGTTATGGCAGATCAGAGTGGCTCTGGGCAGATCCAATAGTTTGAAACTTCAACAGAGTACCCGCCTTCAAGGAAGTTAACGCTTGTCAATGGAGCGATCCCAGACCCTCTGTACAAATGAAATGTACGAGGGTCTGGTTAGGACCAGGCTAAATATGTCTCGGATGCAAACAACTTTTTAAAACACTGCACGCGATCTCATTGCTTCCACCCACTCCAACTAACTGGCCGTACTTGGAAAACGATTGATTTTTGACCAATCGCGATCTGTAAACCGGACAGACAAGTGCACCGTTCAAGTTTACACAGGGGGAATCTTGGATCTTGAATTTTGGATCGCTCCAGTTAAACATTTTCTTGGTATTCAGGCCGTCCTCAAAGCGTAAACTATTAGGCTATATATTTTTTTTGCATAGTGCCGTGGCCATAGCGGCCGTTAGTTGGACCGGCCGTTCGGGAAATCTCCCGATGGCCAGTCCGACACTGGATGGAGGTATGCACATTACTTCGTATTAGTTGCGCAAAAGGACAAAAACATAACTGTACATTGTGCCCAGGCCAAAAACACCTCAACCGCCACAAACACAACCTCGAATCTGTCAAAGCATCTTCAACAGCAAAATGCTAACTCAAGACTAATAGCTAAAGATCCCCGGACCCTGAGTGACACTGATGACGATAAAAGGTTGCTGTTGCCATTGTTGCCGACACCAGCCAAGCAGCCACGACTTGACTTTCAACAGCAAGTTACCAAAGCAGAGATAAACGGGCTTGTAGCAGCATACATAGAGGAAATGTTGCCATTTAAAGTTTTAAGCATTATTTTATTTTGAGACATTTTGCTTACTGCCAGTACTGTAGCCTTGTTATGCTTGACATGCACAAGTAGTTGCAATCATGCTGTATGCATGTAGGTAGCAAACCAAAATATTTAATCTACCCATTTACTGAAGCTAGTTGGTCCAAGTTTGTTCAGAGTCCATTGCAATTGCAAAATGTTGACAGCAAGGAAAGCATTTTTGGAGAAAAAGCAGTGGAAAGATTCAACTTAAATTCAGCACCCCAGAACTACATGCTAGGTAATGTTGGATTTTACAAGGGTGCTACAGTAACTTCACCAACACAACAAATATAGCTAAAGCACGTGAGAGGAGTGAAAATGCAGCTCTGGAGAAGGTTTTTCAAACAGAAGGTGTGTATGAAATTCTGTATTTTGTATGGCAAGATGTACAGTGGGGTCAGTGTATACAAATAACCTACTGTAAAATCAATTTTGCTGTTACAATCTAAGTGCACCACATTTTATTCGAAAATTAGTTGACATACATTGCATGCTTATTAAAAGCACAGACAGGACGGGCAGGGCAGAGGAAGGGCAGGACAAAGAAGACCTATAATCTGATGTGGAATACCATGCCCCTCTAGTCGTCAAAGTGTCTGCTCCCATGTCAACTGTTTTTTTCATACGATAAGATAAACTATGCAAGATGCCTTTTTTCTTACTGGCTGGAGATGAAGTCTGGAGGACACACATTTTGCATATACCTACAGGTACAATCTAGGGATTTTGTTGCTCAGAGACAACAGGAGTATGGTTTTGCAAACACTACCTGTGATCAAGTCATTGAGCAAACAGCCAACAGACTCCAAAACTAAAGTTGGACTGACTGGATTCTCCCTAAACAAAGATGCAGTGCATAGATGCACCACATCACTCCAACACAGTGAACTGCATGAATCATGAAAAGATAAAAAGGATATTCAAAACATCATGTCAACAATCAAATGTATGATCAACCCATTTGACCAGACATTGGAGGGAGAAAGTCACATAACATCATGAATGCTTCAGATGCTGTTGTCAGTGACCTTTTTGAGGCTGAAGAGAGAGGAGACAATGCCTTTGTAGAGTTTGTACAGTAAAGGCTATAGAGTGAAGAGATTTAAAAAGGACAGAGCAAGAAAGACAATGACAAAGGTTAAAGGTCGGGAAATAACTTATAGCGCAGACCGAGACCTATCGCTCGTTTGATTATGTTGACACAGCTCAGTCTCCCATCTTCAGCCAGCTCAGTCTACCATCTCCAGTCAGCTCAGGGTCCCTTCACCAGCCAGCTCAGTCTACCATCTCCAGTCAGCTCAAGGTCCCTTCACCAGCCAGCTCAGTCTACCATCTCCAGTCAGCTCAGGGTCCCTTAACCAGCCAGCTCAGTCTACAGTACACTCAACAAGAGGTAGACACAAGACAGCTTACACACAATCCAACTCGGATGTTGTGTATTACTTTTTGTAATAGTAGTTTATGGGGATCACTTGCAAGGGCTACCCCATTCAGGGTCAGCCGGTGTCGATTTTAAGTCTCCACTAAACACAACAAGAGGAAGGGCCAAGACTACATAAACACTGTCAACATGCTACATATTATGGTATTAGTTGTATAAAAACGTCTAAATAATGTTCTCATATTTCTTTGTGTTTTTTGGATATCCTGAGCACAGCCAGCTAAATCTCCAGTGTCAGTGAGTGCCCAACAGTTTTAATCACCGCCACTGATTAAAAAAAATTAAGAAAATAAGGTAAATTAAAGACAGACAGTGACACGGAAAGCAAGTATTTAATTAAAGCTCAACCGAGCTACCATTGTGGTGCCGAGACTTGTAGGTTTAGTAGGCTAGCTGCTTGACGCATAGTCACTTGGTTGTTTTTACTATCAGCTGATCCTGTTACGAACCATTCGATTAGCTAACAAGATGATACACAAGTTGTGGTTGGTTGGAGAGTTTAGGTAGTTGAGACGATTGCCTGAAAGTTGCTAACTTTGAACTAAGCTACAGAAAAAATGTGCAAGAATTGAACAAACGAAAATGTTTTAAGAAAAAAAACGACGTTGATAATATCAGAAATCCAGCTCCTCCGTCAACAGGGACAGGTCATTTAAAAAACTAAAGCAGATACGTGGGCTCGGCCCACCACCTATAGGCTGTCCTAAAAGTCATTAAATGACGTAATCGCCTAATTTGCATAATTGTCACAGCCGCTGTGTGGGAGAGAGGAATAGCATTGTTGGAGACAAAAGGTAAAAACACCCTAAATGTCACGACGTGAGGTGGGGTTGGACTCAAACGCAGGGGAGTCGGCAGGCATGGCAGAAACAAGGGTTTTATTTTCCCAAAAACGGGAACAGATAGGGTACTCACACGGACAGGTATGGTAAGGACAAGACAAAGACTGGACACAAAACAGGAACCTAAATACACACCCAAACGACACAGGTGGACACAATGACGCGACAACAATAACGGGACAGGTGAAGACAATGACAGGGAAACACTAGGGCAGGACAAAAAACTAAAACTGGGGGGGGGGCACGGCTGTGGCCGTGACACTAAATATGTTTAGAACTTTCAAACTACAAATGAATTTTCTTCTGTTGATTGTTGAGGTTTTTGGGGTGTTTTTGTCACGGCCACAGCCGTGCCCCCCTGTTGTTTTTGGTTTTGCCCTGCCCTAGTGTTTCCCTGTCTCATTGTCTTCACCTGTGTCTCGTTGAGTTCTCATTAGTTTCATTGTGTCCACCTGTGTCTTGTTTGTTTCTGTGTATTTAGGCTCCTGCTTTGTGTCCATTCTTTGTCTTAGTATTACCCTTTGTCGCTGCGTGTTACCCTGTCTGTGTCCCGGTTTTTTTTGAGTAATAAACCCTTATTTCTGCCATGCCTGCCGACTCCCCTGCGTTTGGGTCCAACCCCACCTCACGTCGTGACAGAATGCTAAGAACCAAATAGGACCCAGCGGTGAGTTCCCCGAACCCTTTCATGGGGACCCGGCTTGCCTTTGGTGGACCCCGAAGCCTGCAGCGGAGGGCCCACCCTAGGTCCTGGTTCCTACCTTGGGTCAAGCCCCAGCCCGAACCCTGACTCCAGCCTCGGTCCTGCCCTGGGCCCCTGCCTCGATCCTGCCCTGTGCCCCTGCCTCATCCTGAGGTTGTGCCGCCTTGCGCCCGGACGAACAAGGTTGTGCCGCCCAGCACCCAGAGCACCGAGGCTGTTCCTGCCGGGGAGTCTCGGCCACCTGCCGCCGGTACCCAGCCCCGTTCCTGCCCTGTACCCCAGCCTCGGTCCTGCCCTGTACCCCAGCCTCGGTCCTGCCCTGTACCCCAGCCTCGTTCCTGCCCTGTGCCCCAGCCCCGGTCCTGCCCTGTGCCCCGGCCACCTCCTCCTCCGCCCGAGGACTGCTGGCCGCCGCCTCCTCCGCCCGAGGACTTCTGGCCGCCGCCTCCTCCGCCCGAGGACTTCTGGCCGCCACCTCCTCCGCCCGAGGACTTCTGGCCGCCGCCTCCTCCGCCCGAGGACTCCTGGCCGCAGCCTGCCGCTGTGCCCGCGCTCCCAGGCGCCCCCTCGTCCGCGCTCCCAGGCGCCCCCTCGTCCGCGCTCCCAGGCGCCTCCTGTCCCCTGTGCCCGTCCCCTGTGCCTTTCCTGCCCCCGTCCCCTGTGCCTGTCCAGCCCTCGTCCCCTGTGCCTGTCCTGCCCCCGGGTGGTTCCCTGGACCTGCTCCGGCCTCCGGGCCACAGGCCTTCTGCCCTGCCTCCGGGTCGACCCCCGGACCTGCCCCGACCCTCTGCCCAGCCTCCGGGCCGGCCCCCGGACCTGCGCCGGCCCTCTGCCCTGCCTCTGGGTCGACCCCCGGACCTGCCCCGGCCCTCTGCCCTGCCTCTGGGTCGACCCCCGGACTTGCCCCGGCCCTCTGCCCTGCCTCCGGGCCGACCTCCGGACCTGCTCCGGCCTTGTGGGACGTCCGGTGACGTCCTTTGAGAGGGGGGTCCTGTCACGGCCACAGCCGTGCCCCCCTGTTGTTTTTGGTTTTGCCCTGCCCTAGTGTTTCCCTGTCTCATTGTCTTCACCTGTGTCTCGTTGAGTTCTCATTAGTTTCATTGTGTCCACCTGTGTCTTGTTTGTTTCTGTGTATTTAGGCTCCTGTTTAGTGTCCATTCTTTGTCTTAGCATTACCCTTTGTCGCTGCGTGTTACCCTGTCTGTCCCGGTTTTTGAGTAATAAACCTTTATTTCTGCCATGCCTGCCGACTCCCCTGCGTTTGGGTCCAACCCCACCTCACGTCGTGACAGTTTTGGCATTAACAAAGGCCATCAAATCTCTAAATAACTTAACCCTTGTACTGCCTTCGGGTCACATGACCCGAAGGCAGTACTTTGAAGGCAGTCACTTTGTTTTTGTACGCGGTAAAGTTGTCGCGAAACCACGTGTCACAATGATTGATGGGTCAGAATGACCCGAAGATAACACATGGTTAATGACTTTAATGCTTTGTCTATACCAACATAAATGAGCTCATGGCAGCACCTGTTGGTTGTTGAGGACAGTACTGCAGAACGATATGTGCTTTCACTTCAGAGTCTACAAAACACCAGCAAGTCTCCAACAACCCTGGAAAAAGTCGCTAAATTTGTCGCTAGTCACTTTTGACAAAAGTCGCCAGGAGGGTTTGGAAAGTCGCCAGATCGAGCGAGAAAGTCGCTAAATTGGCAACACTGGTTGGATAAGAGGACTTGGAAGTCTAGTCTGGTCATTTCATTCTCAGTCTCTTGTCAGTATTTACTGTTTGAAAGTATGAAAGACCCACAGGGTTGGGTCAAATTACTTTGAAATATAGTCTGTTACAGAATACAAATTACATGGTTATTTTGTAACTAGTAATGTAATCAATTGCTTTACTTACAAAATATCAAACATTTTTAGTTTTTGAAAAATATAAAACAAATGGTAGATGATGATGGTACCTCCCCATGAAGAGGGATGCTGGGTTGGAACGGCTGGATGGTTGGATGAGTCTGTGTGGTGGGGGTGGTATTGTTGGATGGCAGGCAAAGAGTGTGGTGAGGGATGGTCAAATGGTATAGTTAATGTGAGTCTGTGTGTGGCTCTGTGTGTGTGTCAATGTGTTTGTATGTGGGAGTGTGTGTGGGGGGGTTCCAGTCTTGATCCTAACTCTTTTTCTGCATCTTTCTCTCCATCTTTTTCCAAGCCTTTTTTACCAGAAACCTTCCAATGCATCCAGCATTGATGGTCTGTATCTGAAAGACAGGAAAACCAGAATACTTGCACAGTCCTATAGACTGGTGGACACAGATCCATGTGACCCTATTGACATTAGATACATACATGGGACAGAGCAAGGTGGAGATCTGTCTGGGCCTGCTTCTTCTCCTCCAGCTGGCTCATCTGGATGTCCATTTCCTCAACATTCCTCCTCCAATTCCTGTCCTTCACCTCCACAGCTCTGTCACTTGACACCTGCCACTGCAGGCACAGGGCATGAAGGGTCTCTTTGTCGAAAGCATTGATTGCTTCTATTTTCTCGACCATGAGTCCCAACCAGCTTTTCGCAGCCTTTAGGCTGCCCTGTTTCATCCCTAAGAGAGAGGCCTGAGCCTGGGTCAGGGACTCCTCAGCCCTCCCCTGGGCTTCCAGAGCCTGGATCTTCTCATCCACCAAGACCTTGTTCTCCTCCTCTCATTGTCAGCAAGCCTCTTAGGTTGCCTGTGACTGACTCCATTTGTGCCTCCATGGCCATCATGCTGGTCTGGGACAGTGCCAGAGCTCATTTGGCTTGGGAGAAGGCCTGGAGAGCCTTGGACGATCTATCCTCAAGAGCCAGTTTGTTCACTGCATGATCTTTTACTATGGCCACTAGGCTGGCCTTGACCATCTCAGTCCGGGTCTTGGTCTCTGCTAACTCTCTCTTTGGTCGCGTTCTGCTTGAGCTGCTTGTTCTGTTTAAGGAGCCTGCGCATCTTCTTCTGCATCTGGGCAGTCTCCTCCTTCTCATGAAGCACCTCCTGCTCTTTCTCCATCCTGTACAGCAGCTGCTCTTCTGCTGCCTTCTGCTGCTTCTCCTCCAGCTCAAGGCTGCTCTGTGTCATCTCCAGGAGAGAGGCCTTAAGCCCAATTTATACTTACGTCGCCGACACTTTTGAAATGGACGCCGACAGAAATGATGTCATGGTCGACACTTTTAACCGTCGCTTGGAAGTGTCGGCTACCAGGAGAAATTTCTACTGGCGCTGATGTCGTCACAGTGTCACGCAAGTGTGATTGGCTAGATAGACGGCGCGCGTCTTTGACTTTATTGTTTAAGTTTTCAGCGAGCGCTCAACGGCTGATTTCCAACAGCTGCTTTTGATGGAGGGAATAGAGGAAAGATTGGCGGAGCAAGTGAGAAAATATCCTCACCGCTATAATGTATCTCTGCCATTTTATAAAGATGCCCAAGTGTTGCATAATTCATGGGGGGAGATTTCAAAAACAATTGGCTTGACGGTAGTGGAGTGCAAGGCGCGATGGAAGAAACTGCCTATGTCAGAACGCCCTTTTCAGAACATGCGAACATTGAGCACAGGCGACTGTTCGCCGAAGTATAAATGCAGCAGCCTGAGCGACACTTTTTTTGTTGTTGTCAGCGACCATTTCAAAAGTGTCGGCGACATAAGTATAAATTAAGATTTTTAGCCTGGAACAGTGACTCCTCAGGCCTCCCCTGGGCTTCCAGAGCCTTGATCTTCTCATCCACCAAGACCTTCTTTTCCCCCTCTCTCTTTGTCAGCAGGCCTTTTGGCTCTCCTGTGGCTGACTCCATTTGAGCCTTCAACATGGCCACCATTCTGACGTTGGTCTGCTCCAAGAGGCCCTCCAAGCGAGAGCTGCTCTCCTCAGCTAACTGGGCCTTTGTAACTGCCTCAGTTTGCTTTTTCTGAAGAGAGTGGATTTAGGGGAGGGGCCTCGAGCTCCGACTTTCGCCTCTGCAAAGTCCCGGCCGCTGCTGGCTGTAACACTCATTACCCTGTCTCTTTCCCTCAGTATTGTGATTTCTGTAGTTACCTGGTTATTGAGCTCAGCCAGTCCACCCAGAACCATCCGCCCAGCATGGCTGATGAAGTTAAGAGTTGGTATTGGTCAGATCCTGGGAAAATATAGGAAAACCATTGGTACACTATATGTACACAAAGTCATATGTAATGACTCATGCCAAATACTGTTTCTCTTTAACTCAAAGGCATTGCGTCGGGCAGCCAGTTTACCCTCTAAGTCATTGGTTCCCTTGTAAGCAAAATAGCTCCTGTATCAATAAATACGTATGAATTGATACAGTGAGATGTGCTGAAGAAAAACTTTAAGTTGAATTATGTACACAGCAGAGTAGCAGAACTATTTTCAACCAGTGTTCCTACAGTACTTACTGCATCAGGAGGACTTGGACCTTTGGTTCCTCCACAACATCCTCTTTAAAATCCTACAACACAATAGCAACATTGGTCTCAATCTCAAAGCACTTTTCACTCAGTGGCGAGTGAGATCATTGGCAGAGGTATAAGGAGATGGAAGTGTGGAGATATTTACCTCCTCAAAATGGGGTGAAGGAGGAGAGGCGTGAGGAGAACAAGGAGGGTCAGTGAAGGTGGACTCGGTGTTGGAGCATGACCAACTTGTTGTCTGAGTCTCACCCCCTGCCTCGACAAAACCCTCAAAGGTGGTCTTCACGTCCACTTCCTGTGATTGTAAAATACAGAACATCTTTAGATGTTTGATAGACCGTTCAACAGTGACGACTGTCAACTAAATGTGATGTTTCATCAAGGAAAATGTGGTGCACCTGGCCTTCCTCAAAGTACATGAACTCCTTCCATGTATTTATATGGTGGGACATGACGTGGCTTGTCTTTCTACCACCTAGAAGCTAGGGAGGACAAAACAGAACTCATCATTCATAACTAACTGACACACAGTCTGAGTGTGAAGCTGAAAACCCTGAAGTTGCGTTTGTCAGCTTGTGAACATTAGGTGCTTGACTGACCTGAACCCCTGTGACCTCCAGTTCAATAGTGGAAACAGCCACCGAGCCCTAAGAAAGATACACAGGAATACATTCAGTTTCATCCAGGAACAGTGTGATCAACCAGACCTCTGGTGATCGGCCTGTTCTGTCCTCAGTATTCTCTCACCTCGGGGTTCAGGTCAATGTGGAGATGTTTTCTCCACCACAGCTGGGTCCGGTTGTTCATCACGATCTGGATTAGCTGGCAGACCTACTCCAGGGTCTGTAAACAGAAAAGTTCCTTGGTATAAATGCAATATGTTGGGGACTGAACTTCAGCCTCCCAATTGCTAGACCAATAGACCTAGAGGACGTTGTTTGTTCCAAGGTTGACATTAGAGCTTGTAACTTACAGACAGGGCTGACTCATTACAAGTGTGTTTCCACACCACCACTACTGTAGGGTGAGTGTGTGTGTGTATAGTGTTTGATACAGAGTCAGAGAAGTCCTCAAGACAGAGATGTCTGAGTTACCTGCAGTCGCCCAGCAGAGCGCCTGGTGCAATGAAAATCTGAGGCATTCCACAGATCTACCAGGGGTAGGTCTTTCTCATAGACTCCCTCCTTGTTGAACCAATCAGGTTCCTCCTCACTCAGGGATGCCTCCTTCTCGGCTTCAAGCTTAGGTAGCAAGAAAGGCTGCACAACAAGAACCAAACAGTCGACCTGACTTTCTGGAATTTAACATGTCCAAACTGTTCACTCTGAACAATTGTTTTTGTCTTTCATTGTATTTCCCATGGCAGACAAATAAGTACAGATGCAAACAGTGTGAGGTTCCCATTCTGTTCACTGATGATATAAGGTTACCTGTCCTCTGGAAAGGGCTGGGCACTCAAAGGTAATTTCCCCAGCCAGGCTAAGGTACACTTTGGGATGCTTTAGCCATACAGGGACTAGGAAGAACGTCTGTCAGGGAAGATATGGAGACAGAATCAAGCACATCATCTTCATTGAGGTTGACTTGTAGGTTTAACCCAGTGTCTTTTTCTCCAAACAGTAGATAGTGGATGAAGAACATGGAAGGTGCAGGGAATAGTTACCAGAGTGTTCAGAGTTGTGAAGCCACTCAGTAGCAGTTTCCCAGCATGTGTCAGCTGGAGAACATGCGTGGATGAAGAAGCTTCATGGCACAGAGGAAAATTTAAGAATCTTAGGACTTCTATTTAAAATATTTATTTGTACAGAGTAGACATTGTCAATGTTTTCAGATCATTTTACTAGCTATTTTTGTCCATGTTCTTAGTGATACGTGAATGTACCCTCTAAAACTCTTAACCCCAAGACAGACTTACAGGACGCCACACAGGCATGTAAAGGACCAGGGGTCGGGAGCAGCAGTTCCTCATCATCCTCCATGACCTGAGGAGGAAGAGTACAGTAGAAGAGGTTTAGAAGCATTATATAAATCAAATAGGTATAAACTATAACCAGTAATAGGATATGATCTAGTAGGTTGTGTTCAGTGGTGGCCGGTGAAAATAATTCTAGGTGGGGCTGTGAAATATTCAGTTAACGATGCAGGATACAAGTGCTCTGTGAAATAGTAAGTATTTAACCCTTGTGTTATCTTCGGGTCATTCTGACCCATCAGTCATTGTGACCCACTGTCGTATTGCGACAAATTTACCTCATACAAAAACAAAGTGAAGCATTTTCTTTTAACTGTCGGGCTGTCTCAGACCCCCCACATTGCAATGGTTAAAAGAAAATTATTTTTATTTGTTTTTGTATTGGGTGAAATTGGGTAAACACAACGATGGTTCGTTGTGAACCTTTGGGTCATGTGACCCGAAGGCAGCACGAGGGTTAATCAATGCACACACACAGCTATATAGCTGTGATGATTAAATCATTTGTTGACAATAGATATTATCATTACACTCAGTTCCAGGCTCTGCAAAATTTAACACAATCATTTATCTTTGATAGAACGGGCCTGTTCTTATCCACTTCTTCGTTGTGTTTTCTTACACCAAACCTTTGTCCAGTTGCATAGCGACATTAACTCTGCCTAGCATGGCTAGCTTGATTGTATTCTCCATGTGTGCCTTTGTACACGTGTATCTTCTCAGATAAATGTTTCATGTCCTTATAAGGTTAGTTAACTCCTTATAAGGTTAGTTAATAGAGTTATAACTCCTGTAACAGTCCATGCTGTATCTGTTCCGAATGTTTTAAAAATCAAGCACGGGAAGCAAAATAGGAACATTGACATGACTGCATCCAGCTAGCCAGGACTTTCTGTTAGCTACTAACTGCTGGAGAAACCGCTCGTGTATGATTTACCCTTTTCGCTCGTTTAGTAATTTTGATGTCAGGTTGATCTGGGCCAAGCTGTTTTATTTCTATTTTTTCCACTAAAGTTCTTCTCTCAAAAGGACTTTGGAGAAGATATCTGACAGAATTTAAGAACGGCTGGTGTGGTGTCTTGAGTCATAATTAAGCAATAAGGTACGAGAGGCAGTACATTATCGTCAATAAAGTACGTGTACTGCCTCGAGTACCTTATTGCTTTTATAATACGGTTACCAGCGAAATTATAAATAGTAAATAAATAGTAAGCTGTCTTTCAGCACAAAATAGTTATAGCCAACAAACGTTGTGTATCAATTTCAGTAGCCGAGAGAAAATAGTCCCGTACGTGTGGCTGTTGCTATGCAACGGACAAACAGCATTGTGAACTTCACGTTTGTTAGCCTAGCTAGATCTCGCACCATCTCATTCATTGTCAATGCTCGTTTTATAAAAGTTGCCTTTAAAATAACAACAACGGTTAAAATAACCAATCAGAATGCTTGATTTCACATTAAAATAACAACAATGACAATGGGACACTTTCAATTAAATAATATTTAATTTAAACATTAGGCCTAAACATTCTAAATAATTTAAATGTAGGCACTGGGTATAGGCTATACTATAGTTACGAGTTACTCGATAGAATAAGGCTGTTGTTAAGATTTGGTTATATTGATTGGATTTCCATTGCGCACAGTACCGTAGAAATCCCGCAGTATGTAATTCATTTCTTCCCTGGTTATGGTCTTCAGGTCTACGGGTTTCCCCACCTCTTCACACCAGTTGGTGAAGCAGTTAATTGCCCACTTAGTTTGGCAAACAGTGTTTCTTTTGTTGCGCAACATTTCAAATACCTCAATTTCTTTTTTGTTTATAGGAGAATGACGCCCACCTGTATCATCCTCTTCGGCTAACCATTGATCAAAAGTCACCCCCCCCCCCCCCCCAAAAGATCGAAGTTAACATGAAACATGTTGTTGATGTGATTGCTGTCAAGCTTGAAATGACAACTAATAACGGTCGCGTTATTTTGATAACGCACCAATATGGAACGCTCCTCAGCTTTATCGTACTTTATTTAAGCAATAAGGTACGAGAGGCAGTACATTATCGTCAGGCAGTACGTGTTCAAGGGTGTTGTTAGAAACCCTGCAAAAACTGCACCTTTAATAGGCTATGTTTAAAGGTGCACTGTGTAATATGACATCATCAAGAAAGTTCTACAACGTTCTAGAATGCAACACTCCCTGGGTAACCCCAACCCTTTCGAATAATAACAGAAGCTACAGTGGCCTTTAAGGACAAGAACAATTCTAAATTTTAAACAATGCACCTGATGACATTCCAACTATGACACTTTCAAGATGGCGGCACTAGGCCTTGGTCCAAAATATGCAGAAATATGGACATATATAAGCGAAAAAATAATAATTCAAAACATTTTTTTCAGCTATTATGCACTAAATTAAACCTACTTATGGATATTATAATTATTTTCTACAAAATCTGCTAGGAAATAAAACAGCGCTGTCAAAGAGACAGCATCTGCTCATTAGCAACCTGTCGCACTAGTGTGAGTGGACTTGTATTCATCATATTATGGCTCCTCAAATGTCTGAAGTCTTTGTTGAGGGGTGGCCTGTCGGACCTGTCGATTACCCCCCCGGTCCCTAGAACCAATGAACCATTTGGAGATGGTCTTCTCTGCATCTTTACGGGTAATATTGCTGGTCATCTGGTTTTTCTTCATGCCTCCTGCAAGAAATAAATATAATGGTAATTTACTTACTGTATGTGGCAACACAACTCTCCACCAGGACTGTAAAGGCAACTATGTTAAGAAAAGCGCTGTATAAATTAAGATTATACACACTCTTTAACACACCAGTTAGGCATCTCAGAGACATGAGCAAACATACTGCTCAGCCAGGACAACAAACATTACATAATGTTAAGGTATTATAAACAACTTTCTAGTATCTGTACAACACTTAAAACATTATCCACATGCACACCTACCATATATCACTTCAAACAACTTCAAGGCCTTAAACTCCCTCTTCCCGTTTCGGCCCAGAAGGTTGTAATTCCTAGACAGGCCGTGGTCTAGGAGGAAGGCCATCATCCTTCTTGTGGCCTCATCAATAGTTGCCCCCCCAATGTCAGCCACAGCTGCGACCTGAGGGGAAACAAAGGCAATACAAAGCAAATTTATCAACCTGAAAGAACTACCATAAGCATGGGTGTGAGCACACTTGGGAAGTTTCAGATGAAATTCACTGCTAGCCCGCTAATAAAATTGAATTAAGTTGTACTACCCTAGACTTAACATATAGTACATACCAGTTCAGACATGACGTTTGTGTTCGCCAGTTTTTCCTCCATGTTCATGACATCTTGAACCGTCTTTAAGGGGAAACCCTCTGGGGTAGAAGAGACGGTGGAGACGGTGGTTCCACGCTGTTGTAACAGCGTTTGCAGCATCCTCCCGTGAATCTTTTGTGTTTCTTTCACCTCCTCAAGGAGGGTTAAGATGCGCACGAACATGGAGTCTCTTACTGGAGATGGAGCGGTAGGCGGTGACCTTAAGCTGGATGTAGCGTAGGATGGAGCGGTAGGTGGTGACCTGAGGCTGGATGGAGCGTAGGATGGAGCGGTAGGTGGTGACCCGAGGGTGGATGTAGCGTAGGATGGAGCGGTAGGTGGTGACCTGAGGCTGGATGTAGCGTAGGATGGAGCGGTAGGTGGTGACCTGAGGCTGGATGGAGCGGTAGGTGGTGACCCGAGGCTGGATGTAGCGTAGGATGGAGCGGTAGGTGGTGACATGAGGCTGGATGTAGCGAAGGATGGAGCGGTAGGTGTTGACCTGAGGCTGGATGTAGCGTAGGATGGAGCGGTAGGTGGTGACCCGAGGCTGGATGTAGCGTAGGATGGAGCGGTAGGTGGTGACCTGAGGCTGGATGTAGCGGTAGGTGGTGACCTGAGGCTGGATGGAGCGGTAGGTCCGATGGGGCTGTCATCGTACTCATCCTCATCCTCACTTGTAAAAATGACTTTCCTAGAAATGTTTAATAAAAGCACAATCAATGAGTTAAAGCATTTTAAACATGTGATGTTTACTTTTATTAATTTATTACATTTAATATTATCTATTATTTAATCATATATCTCTTGTATTTTGTCATTTTTGGAAAAAGTGACAGCCCTAGTATACATCCCTCATTTTGACAGATTTGAACACAATACACTTAACAAAAGTCTCACAAAACTTTCCCTCCCTGTATCATTGGGAGAGTGTCAGCATCCATTGAGTATCTACCATTTCACGATTCAAATAGACTCACCTCCTTTTGCGCTGTCCTTTTCCCAAGTTCTCGGAATCAGACTCGGTCAGGACATCTGTATTTTCCTCGTACTCAACCAATTTTGAGCGGGCAACTCCATACGTTTCTGTGGGAGACAAACAAATGTGTGGCAGTGAATAATGATGACAGGCGTTCTATACATAATCCCTTACTTAATACACATGAACTTGAGATTACCGGCTTTTCTCTTGACCGTCAACTTGAATGTTGCCCAGTCAGTGTGCGGCTCCAGTTGTTCTGCGACGGCCTTTGCCATGTTGATCTTGGCTGGTGGCCAGTAACATTCGTCCTCCTCACCCCCGGTAAACCATTTCGTTGGAATAACTGCCAATCCGCCATTATTTTCAAATGCCACTATGGCGAAAGGCAACATGCTTAAAGAAAAAAAATACATACAGTTGCGAGAAAAAGTGAAAATGCAGAAATCCAAGTAATCCCAAAGGGTTCACATACTTTTTCTCGCAAATGTGAATAAAAAAACAAATCGGTAAATCAAAACGAACAATAAAAAATAAATAAATAGCACACTAGTGCAGGAGTGGCAATGCCACGTATCCAGTCTTGAATGGCAACAAAACCATTTTTGTTTTTAACTCCTCAACAGGTAACAGCTGCAAGTGTTCAGATAAATTGAAAACAAAAAGAATTCCAAGACGTGAGGAGTCCATTGGATAGTTGAAAAAGTTTTTGTCAGTTTCAAAGAAATTACACAGGACTTCAACAGTTCCAGAATGTGACAAAATGTTCCGCACAATAAGAACCCTTCCCCCCACAGAAAAACAGTTATCGCCACGAGAGGAGGAGATCATTGTCTGTCCATCATTGTAACGCCTGTATTGATCCCATGTTGCAGTTGAATTAATCATAGAGAGTGTGTGAGCACGCCTATACAGCGCTGACACACACACACACACACATTCTGCAGACTAATAAGATAATAAGTGAAAATAATATCCAGTCTAACAGAACTGCTATTACAACAAGAACTAATAATATCACCACAGCTAAAATCACGTTTATTTCTGGAAAAGAGTACGGCAAAGAGGCGAATTTAGCATGTTGAGACTATAGCCTAACCATCTCTCTCCTTCTCATGTGTGTGCGCGCTGCGCTCACCTCCTTAACTTTCTCCATAGCCCATCAAAAAAGAACCAAATCGTCCCTTCTCTTCAAAACAACTACACAACATACTCATCCAATTCGAGAAAACCGGAGGGAAGGCAACAGACAAGAAACAAGCACAAGTGGAAAAAGCAGACGATAAATTTTAGCTTGTGCTACAGCTTGTTTTAACCACTTGCTAACTAGGCCTGTTTGACTGCCTTGCTAACAAGTTTACAACCAAATCCTTCCAAACAATATATGTAAGTCAACCACTCAAAATAAGCTCAAAACATGCTTGATATTAACTTAATAAATTGGACTTGTATGTTCAACACCATGCTTTAACCAGGTTTAATTACCATAGCTAGCTGAAAGCTGCTAGCTAGTTAGGCTGAAACCTCATTGGTTTACGTTCAAAACTGGCTAACCGAACACTCTCCAAAAAAGCTTTTAGTAAACCTCATGCGTGAAAAATACATCCCCCGTTTAAGTATACATAGAGGCAGATTCTTACCTGTTTTTTCGTGTTAAACTGATGGTGTCTGAAATCCGATCGTCATGCGACTGACTGCTGCAGAAGTTATCAGACAAAGACGCTCTGACGTTGGTACTGGTACTGAAGGCGGGAATTTTTTAGGCGGCAAATTCAAAAAACAATATATTTTTGAAAGGCGGCAAAGTGACGGGTTTTTTTTGCTCCGTGATGGGGTGGAACTGGGAAACCTCCATCCATCCATCCATCATCTTCCGCTTGTCCGGGGGTCGGGTCGCGGGGGCAGCAACCTAAGCAGGGAGGCCCAGACTTTCCTCTCCCCGGCCACTTCCACCAGCTCTTCCTGGGGGACCCCGAGGCGTTCCCAGGCCAGCCGAGAGACATAGTCCCTCCAGCGTGTCCTGGGTCTTCCCCGGGGCCTCTTCCCAGTGGGACGTGCCCAGAACACCTCACCAGGGAGGCGTCCAGGAGGCATCCTTATCAGATGCCCGAGCCACCTCAACTGGCCCCTCTCGACGCGGAGGAGCAGCGGTTCTACTCTGAGCCCCTCCCGGATGACCGAGCTTCTCACCCTATCTCTAAGGGAGAGCCCGGACACCCTGCGGAGAAAACTCATTTTGGCCGCTTGTATTCGCGATCTCGTTCTTTCGGTCACTACCCACAGTTCGTGACCATTGGTGAGGGTAGGAACGTAGATCGACTGGTAAATAGAGAGCTTCGCCTTTCGACTCAGCTCCTTCTTCACCACAACGGACCGATGCAGAGCCCGCATCACTGCGGACGCCGCACCGATCCGCCTGTCGATCTCACGCTCCATCCTTCCCTCACTCGTGAACAAGACCCCGAGATACTTGAACTCCTCCGCTTGGGACAAGATCTCCTCCCCGACCTGGAGATTGCACTCCACCTTTTTCCGGTCGATAACCATGGCCTCAGATTTGGAAGTGCTGATTCCCATCCCAGCCGCTTCGCATTCGGTTGCGAACCGCTCCAGTGAGAGCTGGAGGTCACGGCCCGATGAAGCCAACAGGACCACATCATCCGCAAAAAGCAGCGACCCGATCCTGAGGTCCCCAAACCGGACCCCCTCAACGCCCTGGCTGCGCCTAGAAATTCTGTCCATATAAGTTATGAACAGAATCGGTGACAAAGGGCAGCCCTGGCGGAGTCCAACCCTCACCGGGAACAAGTTCGACTTACTACCGGCAATGCGGACCAAACTCTGGCACCGGTCGTACAGGGACCGAACAGCCCCGATCAGGGAGTCCGGTCGAACGGTCGAACGCCTTTTCCAAATCCACAAAACACGTGTAGACTGGTTGGGCGAACTCCCATGCACCCTCCAGAACCCTGCCGAGGGTATAGAGCTGGTCCACAGTTCCACGGCCAGGACGAAAACCACATTGCTCCTCCTGAATCCAAGGTTCGACAATCCGACGGACCCTCCTCTCCAGCACCCCTGAATAGACTTTCCCAGGGAGGCTGAGGAGTGTGATCCCCCTAAAGTTGGAGCACACCCTCCGGTCCCCCTTTTTAAAGAGGGGAACCACCACCCCGGTCTGCCAGTCCAGAGGCACTGTCCCTGATGTCCACGCGATGTTGCAGAGTCGTGCCAACCAAGACAGCCCTACAACATCCAGAGCCTTAAGGAACTCCGGGCGGACCTCATCCACCCCAGGGGCCTTGCCACCGCGGAGCTTTTCAACCACCTCGGCGACCTCAGCGCCAGAGATAGAAGGGCCCCCCCCAATGTCCCCAGACTCTGCCTCCACGTCGGAACGCGTGTTGGTGGGATTAAGGAGGTCTTCAAAGTATTCCTTCCACCGATCCAGGACGTCCCCCATCGAGGTCAGCAGCGCACCATCCCCACCATATACAGCATTGACAGTGCACTGCTTCCCCCTCCTGAGTCGCCGGATGGTGGTCCAGAACCTTTTCAAAGCCGTTCGGAAGTCATTCTCCATGGCCTCGCCAAACTCCTCCCACGCCCGGGTTTTTGCCTCCGCAACCGCCAAAGCCGCATTCCGCTTGGCCTGCCGGTACACATCAGCTGCCTCTGGAGTCCTACCGGCCAACAAAGTCCGATAGGCCTCCTTCTTCAGCTTGACGGCTTCCCTCACCTCCGGCGTCCACCACCGAGTCCGAGGGTTACCGCCGCGACATGCACCGACCGCCTTGCGTCCGCAACTCCGGTCAGCCGCCTCAACAATGGAGGCCCGGAACATGGCTCAAAAAATACCATGAAGAAAACTAACAATGGTTCTCAGTTGTCCCTGCCCGGAAGCGGGTCACCGGGGCCCCCCCCCCTGGAGCCAGGCCCGGGGGTGGGGCTCGATGGCGAGCGCCTGGTGGTCGGGCCTTTTCCCATGGGGCCCGGTCGGGCACAGCCCGAAGAGACAACGTGGGACCCCCTTCCAGTGGGCTCACCATCCGCAGGAGGGGTCATGGGGGTCGGGTGCAGTGCGAGACGGGCGGCGGCCGAAGGCGGGGGCCTTGGCGGTCCGATCCTCGGCTGCAGAAGCTAGCTCTAGGGACGTGGAACGTCACCTCGCTGGCGGGAAAGGAGCCGGAGCTGGTGCGCGAGGTAGAGAAGTTCCGGCTAGATATAGTCGGCCTCGCCTCGACGAACAGCATCGGCTCCGGAACCAGTCTCCTTGAGAGGGGCTGGACTCTCTTCCACTCTGGAGTTGCCCTTGGTGAGAGGCGTCGAGCTGGGGTGGGAATACTTGTTTCCCCTCGGTTCGGCGCCTGTACGTTGGGGTTCACCCCGGTGGACGAGAGGGTAGC
The DNA here is from genome assembly GCF_963692335.1 of Osmerus eperlanus. Lineage (NCBI taxonomy): Eukaryota > Metazoa > Chordata > Actinopteri > Osmeriformes > Osmeridae > Osmerus > Osmerus eperlanus. Next base: position 10,663,848 of record NC_085020.1, read on the forward strand.
CTCCCTCCGCCTTCGGGTGGGGGGACGGGTCCTCACTGTTGTTTGTGTTTATGCACCAAATGGCAGTGCAGAGTACCCACCCTTTTTGGAGTCTCTGGGAGGGGTGCTGGAAAGCGCTCCTCCCGGAGATTCCCTCGTCCTCCTGGGGGACTTCAATGCTCATGTGGGCAATGACAGTGAGACCTGGAGGGGCGTGATTGGGAGGAACGGCCCCCCCAATCTGAACCCGAGCGGTGTTTTGTTGTTGGACTTCTGTGCTAGACACGGCTTGTCCATAACGAACACCATGTTTAAGCATAAGGGTGTTCATATGTGCACTTGGCACCAGGACCCCCGAGGTCTCAGTTCGATGATAGACTTTGTAGTCGTGTCGTCGGATCTGAGGCCGAATGTCTTGGACACTCGGGTGAGGAGAGGGGCGGAGCTGTCAACTGATCACCACCTGGTGGTGAGTTGGCTACGATGGTGGGGGAAGACGCCGGTCAGGCCTGGCAGGCCCAAACGTAATGTGAGGGTCTGCTGGGAACGGCTGGCAGAATCCCCTGTCAGAAGGAGCTTCAACTCCCACCTCCGGGAGAGCTTCGACCATGTCTCGGGGGAGGCCGGGGACATTGAGTCCGAATGGGCCATGGGACTGGGAAACCTAGATAGTACAATAATATAATAAAATAATAGTAAATGTATTTTATTACAATATTGTCTGTTGAAATTCATATTTTGTCTTAAACCACTATTAAAGTGCAATGCCTACACTTCTAAATAGCTAAAAAGCCTGATCAAATTTGAATAAAAAGTGGAACTAGCCAGTGACTGTTGTTAAAATAAGCCTATAACAAAAGCATCCATAATCAATTTTGAATATCTTAAGAGTGGAGCCCAGCTGGAACCCACTTATGCCCATGCGTAGTTTAGCCCATCTTATGCCCATCTACTGCCCATGTGGGGCCCAACAACAAAGCCCACTCTGAGCCCATGCCCAGCCTAAGCCCATCTAGCCCAAGTGAGGCCCATGTGGGGCCCAACTAGACGTGTTTGCAGGGACTTAAATCAAAAGTCTATCTAACTACTAACCTGAACTTCATTGCCACAGCCTAAACGTTGTCAATCTGTTCATGAAAATAATTAATTTCAGCTTAAACCGTACAACGGAACGTTAAATCCAATTCAACCAACGCAATCGCTACCAAGACAAACACAGCAGTAGTCTAGTACTGTACCGTAGTAGTACAATTTACCGGGGCAGCTTCTCCACACAGGGCTATATCGCATTTTGCGTTGTTACTGACAATGATCGCTACCAGTGAGCTTTTTATGAATGAGCGATTTTCCACTAAATAAATGTCAAGCTTATTTACGTTTTGGGGGGCATATTTTCAGTTAGCAGATGGTACTGTTTGAATCGCGATTCCATCTTCTACTGCCGGGTAACGTCGTAGAATAATCTTCAAAGGGGGTTCTTTATTAATGAATGAATGCAATGAGTAGGCTAAATGCCTGAAAATATCATGAGAAGGGAAAAACTTAAAATGACGTTTAACCCTTGTGCTGCCTTCGGGTCACATGACCCAAAGGTTCATAACGAACCATCGTTGTGTTTACCCAGTTTTACCCAATACAAAAACAAATAAAAATAATTTTCTTTTAACCTTTGCAATGTGGGGGGTCTGCGACAGCCCAACGGTTAAAAGAAAATGCTTCACTTTGTTTTTGTATGAGGTAAATTTGTCGCAATACGACGGTGGGTCACACGGCTGATGGGTCAGAATGACCCGAAGATAACACAAGGGTTAAGTCATAGAGATTGGGTCAATTTTTACACCGGTCTGCCAAATTTATTCGTTTTGATTCAACGATGAGGCTGCCTCTTGCAGGGGAAATGAGAAGACATCTATTTCATTCTACACTTCACTCGTATTTTCAGTTGTAAATGAGCAGCAAAAAAAAAAAGCTTTTAAATCTATGTAATCTTTATAAATAATAAGTATGCATTTTTATATAAAATATACAGAAATATCAGTTGTAAAAATGTCATTCAAAAACGGACCCCTGTGCAACCGACGAAAGCAAGCACACCCTACAATTTCCCCAGAAATTGTACCCTCTCTAGTTCAAATTGTTTGGGAGCCAAAAGAGCCGGCTCGTTTGGCTCAGCTCACTGAAAAGAGCCGGCTCTTTTGGCTCCCAAACGGCTCTTTAAAAAATAAATGTTTTAACTATGAATTTGACTATGATAGGTGTGAAAACGATTTGAATTAAATTCAAATTCCGGGCATTCCGGCTCACGAAAAAGAGCCGGAATGCCCATCACTAGGCTCTACAGTTGCACAATCACTGGGGCGATTATTTCAGCACCCTTTAGGTATAATTTTTGAGGACGCTGATTGGCTAAATATGTGTTGCTATGGTATATCCAGAGCCAGCTGCCACTCTGTGGGGGGTGTCTTATCCAGGCTCTTTCTCCACCATCTAAAGATATTTTTTTTACTTCTTTTTGCTGGGCTTTTCTCTGTGTCCCTTCACCCGATGGTGTGTAACACAGCCATCGGCTGAGAGGGAACTTTCTGATAGTTTTAACAGAAAAAGGCATTATTACTGAAGCACTGTTTCATGAATTTGGTTAATTAACCAGCAGCAAGTTCAGCCCATTTCAAACACTTACCAGAATCCGTGTCATTGTTCGATGTTGAGGATGCAGATTTTCTCAAATGTCTACCAACACAGATCAGTATCCAGAACAGGCAAAGAAATCGAGCAATAGACTATCCTCTTTTCTTTTTTTCCCCCTTCTCTTTTTTAGGTTGCTCCGAAGAGACCCCTGGGTCACTTTGGGCCTGACCCATTGAGCCAATATCTTTTTTTAACCCTTGTGTTATCTTCGGGTCATTCTGACCCATCAGTCATTGTGACCCACCGTCGTATTGCGACAAATTTACCTCATACAAAAACAAAGTGAAGCATTTTCTTTTAACTGTCGGGCTGTCTCAGACCCCCCACATTGGAATGGTTAAAAGAAAATTATTTTTATTTGTTTTTGTATTGGGTAAAATTGGGTAAACACAACGATGGTTCGTTATGAACCTTTGGGTCATGTGACCCGAAGGCAGCACGAGGGTTAAATTACTAAATGTAAACGATTATTAACTAACAACTGTTACTGTAACTATGAACTATTGCTATCTGTTATTTAAGAAAGTTGTGCTCTTTCAGGCTCTGTCGGAAAATTATGGAACAATTATTTAAAACAAGTTGTACACGTGACATCATAATTTCAAGGCTCTATCCCTGAGTAACATGTCATTATGACCATATATATATATATATGGTTGTGACAATGTTCATTTGTGCATAGTTGAGAAAAAGTTGTTTACAAATTCAACTAGTCAGCTTTCAAGCATTCCAAATGAATATTAACAGAACATAAGAAATTGCAGTAACACTAAATAAATAAATTTCTTATCTAAACTAGTTTATTCTGCTGGCTTACAAAGTCGGGTAGAGAAATATTGTATTAAAAACAAATTACACTTTTTTAATGATGACATAAGGATTGCAATTTAAATCAACAAGGAGAAAAACATGAAGTAAAGAATCCATAAAATAAAATATAAAACTACAAGATACATCTTGTATGGTTTTGAGTCAGAAGCAGACAGCTAAAGAAATGGGATGTTCTAGCTAACAAAACCACAAATCATAGAGGGCCCATTTTATTATTTTTAAAACACACATTGTACAATTAGTCTGAAAAACATTTCTAATTAAATTTGTTTGAAATGAGAACTGATTTTACCAACTTGCGTCACTAAACGTTTTGCCGTCCATTTACAAAACTGACCAACCATACCTTGGTTCAATCCATGGTTTCACTGGTGGTTCCCTCACTAAAGTGAATGGAGACCTACAAAGCACTGTCTGATCATTTTTAAGCATAAACATAATAATATATAACATGAATAGAACTCACTTGCATTACAGTTCAGTCATCCACTCATGTAATTGATTTGAGCGATTATTGATAACCATAGACATGGAAATAGGCATGACTTTGGCAGAGTGGATGTATCTCGGGGAAGCACTCCCTGCCTCTAGCATGAGCGAGCAACACGTATAGAATATGATGCAATAATAAAACAATCGGGAGTGAGCGTAGGAGGCATTAGAATGCCGCCTTATCGGACGTGTCCAAGTGCCATGCCTGCACTAGGCTCATATTTGACTGGGAAGTTGTTTATTTTTTATTCTTTTTACTATTTGATATTATGTGATCCCCTTCATTTCAGGTACAGTCTTTAATCATGGGAAGCATAAATACATCATCTATACCTGTCCACCCACATACAGCAGAGGTGATGTCACAAGGGTAAATGTAAGTTTGGAAGTAATTATAACACAGGGTTAACTTTTGTCTTATTTTCTTATACCTTCTCATGGCCTGAAGCTACAATTTGCTTGCGCAACCTGATTTAACCAGATTTAAAAAGATTTAACCAGATTTAAAAAGAGAACTGACCATTTTTCACACTAATGCAAACTAAGACAGAGCCCATGAGAGAGATTCAGTCACTTCGATTAAAGATACATTTACAAAATACATGGAGTGTTTATGTTGAGTCGACACATGCCCAATTGTGAGTGAAAGGGCCCACAGACTCTAGCCCTTTGCAGCTCAAAATACGCTCTCCTGTCCATGATTTTAAACAATTCTTTTCACTAAAGAAGGAAAAGTAGCAACATAAAAAACACCACACACAACTTTACACAATGTTTGGAGGTTTTACTTAGTTGTAACGTTACTTGGCCTTGAGGGAGGCCTCTGAAGTCTGTGCACAGGCCTGTGGTTCATTTGCAGTTGAAGGTTTTCTCTTGAAATGTCTGTAATGCCCTCTTTGGCCAACAGAGAGCAGATGGTTGCTATTGAGTGCTAAATTGAGATGTGGTAGCCTTGTGTGAGTGTGTGTGTATGCATTAGAGGGAAACATTGACACACTACTTCTTGACCACGTGTGACCTTTTATTGCCTTGGTTCACTTTCCAATAGAAGATACTGTCACACAGCTAGGAGATAAAAACACTACGAGTTAGTAAAAAGGGTTCTTGTTCTTTCAAAGATTAATAAAATGATCTGACAAACAGATGAGAGGCAACTGTCTTTAAACAGGAGAAACATATAATACCGGCAACATGGATGTAACACACATGAGAACCAGGAAATGTTTTTAGTTTAGAAACATGTCACTTTGTTTGACATTTCCTCATAATAGGCTGTCCTGTGTCACAGCATGGGATTATTGGAGGCAAAGGAGTGGCTGGGGGTCACAAAGGTTCAAAGCTGCCTGTTTTGTCAGAATTGATATAGTGCCCTTTGATCATACCCCCGAAACAACACCATGTGTTTGCGTGTCTGTATGTGTGTGTGTGAGAGAGAGATCTTTGTATATGTGGGTGTGTATGTTTGATAGTGAGTGTTGAGCAAACAGATTATTCACTATTCCCTTGAACAACCTGGAATTAAATATTTTGCTGCACCTGGCATGGCTCTGTAGGTAAAGCACACTTTGGAAACAGGGTTTTTACTGCCTATGAATGTGGTGCGGGAGCATAAAGGCCATAAGTGATTAACTCAAAAAAGAAATGCAAATAAAACATGACGTTTACATAGTTCCCAGAACAACAGGCACTTTACTCATTACAGCTTAGTAACATTTGAGAATTTACATTTACATATAAGGCACATTAAATTACACTGGAAAGCAACACAGCAGCAAAGCTATTTGAATGAAGCAGAGAGGGTAAGGGTGTGAACTAGAGATGTGATCAACATAAGCTATAGTTAAGGCGTCGCTTTGTACAGTCAGTTATTGATTTGGTTATGATAACACTTGATATTTGTGCTTATTTTCAACCATTCAATAAAGATAATCAAGCTTATCGAAAAAAGGGAAGGTATTTAAGAAAATCTGGCAAATTAAGGACCACAACTGTGGCGTGAACACAAGCTCAGGATATGAGAACTCTCCCAATGGAGTCAATGAAGCAGAGTGCTTGAAATGGGCATTAGCTTTTTTACGATGCTGCTTTTTAATCTGGAAGGTTTGCTTATTTAAGTGGATCAAAATTCACATTCAATATAGCTATTCTGATTTCACTAGACATAGTAAAATAACTAAAAATAACCGTTTATGGCATTATGTACATTATTAGACACCAAATAGGACTTTATGTACAAAAGTTTTGCCCTTAATTGTTTGTCTCTCTGAATTTTCTGTAAACATGTCCCTGGTATTTCATATTGGTACGGGGTTATAATGTAGTCAGATAGAATCAAGTACAGGGATTTTTCACAGCAATGTCAAGGATGCTTGTTTTCATTGATGAGAGCGGTTTCTTTTTTATTGTCCCTGCTTCAACAATACTTTGTGCTGATGGTGCGTGATCTTTATCGTCCGGACGCCTGTTTGTACAGCACGAAAAGAGCGGATTTGGCCTGAGGTCGCTACTATGGTCAGTCTGTGATCAGGCAAAATGAGCACTCCTCTCTCTTTTTTTAAACAGACAACAGTCATTATCACAGTACACAGTTTTGCACACAAGGCCACGAAACACAAGCTATCCAAAATAAAATAAGATGTAGAATAATCACATTGAAAAGAGACATTCAACATGTGGTCTATATGTTTTTTCTTCTCTTCTCGTCATTGGCTGTTCTGACCCTTCCTATGAACATCAACAGAGAGAGAGATATTCTTTGTCTCTAGAGAAACGTTGTCTGGTATTCCAGGGGAAGTGAATGCCAAAATGACCCTGCACAGAGTCTGGATGTGCAAAAGGTAAACCCTTTTTTTCTCAGTTTAAAATCTGACTCTTGTCTTGTCTAAGAGCTATAAAGCTGTACCCTTACTGGCATATGGTGTTTCTGTACAAGGACTTGGTGTGCAGCTGCCCTAACTACAGCACCATGAGGCCTCCTGCAGCAGTATGTCACTGTAGGCGAGTGGGAGAGCCTAACTACAGTCAGATTACTGGTTTGCAGACACACAAGAAGAATATGATCTCTCTTTTCCCTGCCTGCTCACACCCCCATAGAAATGTGAAAATTAGTAATCCTTCATTTGTATATTGTTAAACTCTTCTGATAGAAAAAGATGTTTCTAAAAATGTAACATGGATTTTCAACAAGTAAAAACTGCTCCTCTGTATTTTTCCTCAGCACATTTTAGTCCCATTTCAGAACACGCTTCATAAAAATATCTATCCCCCTGTCGTTTACTGCTACTTTATCATATTTAACTGATCTTGCAAACACTCATGTAACTTTTTTTTGCCTTCTTGAATTATACTATATTTGTCCTAATAGTAAAAATAACTGTTTCAATACATCCCTGTTGGTATCTGTTTGTTTTCGTTGGTGAATGTCTTGCTGGTTTAAGAGTGTCATTTTGAGTTAGATTTGTGTTTGCTCCCTTGCATTCAATGTAAGCTAATGTGAGTAAAAGAGTGTATGTGCTCGTGTGTGTGTTTTCCCTCACAGTTTCATACAGTGAGATCGTCTGACCGTGCCCTGCTGCTGGCCTTACTCAACCTGCTCAGTGGTCTCGTATCTTCTATCGTATCTGCCGCCTCCATCCCCACCTCTGCAGGTGGCCCACCCTCCCCGTCAACCTCCTCCTCCACCTCCTCCTCCTCATCCACCACCTCCTCCACCCTCTCCTCTGACACCTCCCTCGCCTGCACCTCTTCCTCGGGCTCCTCCGGGTGTAGTGTCACCCCTGCTGTCTCAGTGGTCTGGGCGTAGGAGGGAAGAGTCTCATCATACACCTTAGAGATTTCTTCCATGGGCAAGACCTCCTCCGGCTTCTCCTCCAGACTCTGGAAGGGTGGTGCCAGCCTCCCAGCCTCCATGCCCACCTCTGTCAGAGGGTACAGGTGTGTGACAGGGGGCACCTTCTCCTCCTCGAGCAGCCGGTAGCCCTTGGCCCTCTGCAGAGAAGGCACGGTCAGGGGGGGCAGGCTCTTCCCTGGGAGGGGCAGGGGGGATGAGCCCTCACCCTGGGCTGGGGCGGGACCTGGTTTCCTGAAGACAAAGCGTATTTTCTTCAGGCCCAAGTGACTGATCTCCACGAAATTGAGGAAGAGCGAGACGCAGGCCACGGCCAGCATGAAGATGATGAAGACGGTCTTCTCTGTGGGGCGAGACACGAAGCAGTCCACCGTGTTTGGGCAGGGCCAGCGGCTGCACTTGTACAGTGGCAGGATGCGGAAGCCGTACAGGAAGTACTGGCCCACAACGAATCCCACCTCAAACAGAGTTTTGAAGATGATGTGGCAGATGTAGGTCCTCAGCAGTGTGCCCTCCAAGCGGAACTTCTTACTTCCCTTGGTGCTCGTCTCCTTGGTGGTGCGGACGCTTCCCTGGTCGGGCGCCAGCGGCAACCGCTCCTCGCTTAGCTCCTGCTGACGGCTAAGCTCCGCCTCCTCGCGCTCTTTGCGCTTTTCCTCCATGTGAACGTGATGTACAGCATGGCCCACGTAGACCAGAGACGGCGTGGAGACGAAGATGATCTGGAGGACCCACAGGCGGATGTGGGAGATGGGGAAGGCCTCATCGTAACACACATTCTCGCAACCAGGCTGCTGCGTGTTGCAGACATAATCGCTCTGCTCGTCTCCCCACACAAACTCGGCCGCCGTGCCGAGGATGAGGATGCGGAAGATGAAGAGCACCGTGAGCCACACCCGGCCGATCACCGTCGAGTGCTCATTCACTTCCTCTAAAATATTACCCAGAAAGCTCCAGTCACCCATGATCGGTCCGTAGCACTGCAGAGTGAAGGGTGGGGTGGGGTGGAAAGGGATAGGATGGAAGAAGAGAAATAAATGGAGAGAAAGAGAGGGAGATGTTTAAAATGGAGATGGAAAACTTCAAGCTTCCCAATCTTTGTCCCTAATAACAGTTTTAACATCTGAAACTTTACACATACTACTGTTCTACTGATAACCTGCGGCAAATCGAAATATGTCAAAATGGATACCGAACAGCCAGACATGGAGGGGAAGTCTGATCCCTTTCCACATGACACGTAGAAACATGAACAAAACTGTTTAAAAGTTGAATAAATAGTTTTAGAAGGTCTCATCAATGCCAATGACTAACATCATTGTTCCAACTTCTTATCGACAATCAGTCAAAAGCCAAATCTTCACAACATGAAACACATACCAAAAAAGATCTGGCAGCAGCCTCTAGGTCAAGCCTACTTTCACTAGCCACCAAAATGCTACAAAAAGTACAACTCCTCGATGAAGACTAGATATAAAACATGTTTCGGATGCATGTGTAAGGTATGATATAGGTTAAACTGGATCAAATGGGCAACTTGCCACAGCTGCGGCTCCGGCGAAGTCGAGTCCTGTCCCGTTCTCTTGGCACCCGGCAGGGAATAGTGAACTTTTTTCTGCCCTCTTTCCCACCTAAAGCCGTGTCCTTGTCGCCCCACTGAGCAGATGTGAATGAATCGGCTCTGATGGTTGGTTTTTACTTTGCTGCAATATTTAAGCTTGGAGCCAGACAGCCTTTATTCACAGGGCGACGCGTGGTGACGCAGGAGACAATAGGATCAGCAGAGCCAGGCCAGGGATGTATGGGAGCAGGCTTCAGGCTCGCACAGCAGCAACAGCATCATGGACACGATGCGGCCAGGGCACAGGGTACACGCCACACACTAGTGTGGACACGGGACACACACACACATGCACACAGACATAAACACACACTCTTGTTCACACATGCGCATGCAGACACACGTGCATACAAACAGACAGACACGCATCAGAAAGGGTCGGAAACAGCTAAAGCAAGATAACGTAACCTGATACGACCTTACAGAGTCTAACAATGAGCTATATCCGAATAAAACGGAAAGATCGTGTTATTTTCTCTCTCTTTCTTTCTGCTGTACTGATGTTTAGGATCCCTATATTAACTTACTGAGGTTTTATTGTCACTTATTTTGATTCCACAACATGAAGGTAAAACGTACATTCTCTGTTGAAATTGAGCCCTTCAGACTATTTATTTAGAAGACTTTGTGCATTCCATGTACATAATGTATGTATCACCTATGCAGTGTGGTTTTGTGAGTGTGTGTGTCTTTAAGTGTCATGGGTAACACCAGATTTACCCGTTTTGACTAATTGGATGGGAATTTGAAGAATTCTGGCCATTGATCGAAAGGACATGCAGAGATGACTCCAACTCTCCAGGCTCACAGAAGACCAACTCTGTGGCACAGATCTTTTGATCTCTCAATCACCTTACAGTTGATTAAGCATGAAAGGATTTCTGATGGTCGGCTAGACCAGTGTCAATAGAATTCCCATCACTATATCATGAGCAAATTGAAAGAAGCATAAAGGATCATTGCTTAACAAATCTGTCAAATTAAGTAAATGGAATACCATGACAGTTGCCATATTTTGTAACCTGTTGTCAAACATACTTTCTGTTTTCTGCAAGCCAGTCTCTCTCACATCGAGCTTGAGGGTCTATCAAGTCTACCAAGAGTCTAAAGAAAATCCAGGAGTCCAGATTAAAAGACCCTTACTTTATTTCAAGAACATGATTGGGAACAATGTCAAACATATTCTGAGTTGCCAAAATGTCTGTCTTGCAGCATTCAATCATGCATAGACAAAACAAGCCAGTGGTTCTCACACCCTTTAGCCTGTGTGTCTGTGCCTCGGTCAGTCAGATGTGCATAACTCAGGGCCAGGAGACAGCTACAGGATGGCAACACTTCATCACACTGCCTGTAATAAACTGTATGGGGCAGTGACATGTACACTAACAAACACACACAAACACACACAAACACACACAAACACACAAAGTGTCAACCATACATAAACAAAACGATGTGTATGGAGATTTCTTTGTGTGTGTGGGAAAAAAAGAAAGAAAAATACTTTTCAAGAAAATCGGCATCTTCGATATAAAATTACATTATAAAATGGAAAACAACTCAAACTGAACCATAGGTTTAACCTCTACTTCAGGATGGTTTCACAATGTTTGTTCTTATACACTGTCTTTCACATTCCACCCAACAAACCCAATGAGGCAGATATACACAGAGCACACACAGACGTGGGAAAGGTTTATTTGAATTGTTTCTGTTATCCAAACTGTTGAATTATCATGCCCAGGAGGAAACAGTTGAAGAGAGAATTCTAAGCAGAGGGCTGAACTGTGCTATGGCAGGAGTGGGGCAATGTTATGTGTTTGACACATTGCTTATACACAGTCAAACAATTCAGCTCAGGTCAGGTTCTCATGACCTACAGGCTTGTTATTTTGATCGTACACTTACATCCATTTCAGGTAGATTGTTTTAGCATAGTTCATCCATATATTACAGAATTCATGGACATGTGCTCTGATTAAGGAGGACATTCTCCCAAACACAGTTAGGGCATCAATGGCCTTGTCTCAGTACGAGTACATTGAGAACAATGTAAAATCTGGAGTCTAATTCCTTGTATGCATACACATACTTAGCCAATAAAGCTGATTCTGATTCAGATCTCTTATCACCGTGCCTGTCTGACAAATAGCTACCCACGTTCTAAATGACATCACTGAGTTAGACACCCCACCATTTGTGTCAGAACTGTCCCAGACAGCAGAGCTGTCATGGCACATTGCAGCCATCTCTGGAGAAGAACCAGTCTTTTCATACGTTTCTAGATTTTTTCCATTTATTTATTGAACCAGTTTAAGCGCTCTGCTAGAACATGCCCTACACTGCTTCTCCCTGCTGTGTCTACTGATGGCTACTGACAGCTGACAGTCTCCTGTCAACATCTTGCCCAGGCACACCATATCTCCATTGACAAGAACAATCAGAGGAGATGAGAGAAGAGATAGAGTTTTGGGATGAGAGATGACAGTAACCATGTTCAGAAAAGGCTATGTAGGAGAGGCAGGGCATGGTGGCTGGGCTGGGGTGGGGTGCTGAGGGCCAGGGGACTCCCTTTAAAGAACTGTGTGTTGGTATAGCGGCTGTTGGCATGCTAAGCCCTATGTTGGGCTGGTGAATGGCAATGGGATTTCACACAAAGACATGATGTCATGATGGAGGGTACGGACTCTATTGAGTTTGTGCGGTGAGGCGTGAGGCCAGATTAGGAGCCTGAAGCAGAGCAGCAACCGGCGGCTAGTCAGGTCGCTAACACACTAACAAACATATCGTACACCGATCTGCCTACGGCGCGATGGCGCCACGCGCTTCCTGGTCCCTTTGCTCTCCGAAAAGAGAGGGTGAGAGGGAAGGGGGTGGGGGGCAGAAACCAATGAAGATAGAGAGGACAAGAGAGTTAGATGAAAGGTAGGAGATAAAGAGAAGAGAGATCAAAACGTTGCGTCTGCGTCTCAGTAGAACAGAACCCTGAATGGCCCTACCAGACAATTAATGGGGAGTGTGAAGACCACACTACAACTCCTATCTGCCACCTTGTCTATGCACCGGATTACCATATGAGTACAGAAAGAACTACAGTAGACAGAGAGCTACACTACAGAGGGAATTACTGTACTGATATAACTACAGTATACAGGACAGTGTGTGAAAGTAGTCAGCAAATCACCCTCAGTGCAGTAACTTTTGAACACTCTCTCTCTCTCTCTCTCTCTCTCTCTCTCTCTCTCTCCTCTCTCTCTCTCTCTCTCTCTCTCTCTCTCTCTCTCTCTCTCTCTCTCTCTCTCTCTCTCTCTCTCTCTCTCTCTCTCTCTCTCTCTCTCTCTCTCTCTCTCTCTCTCTCTCTCTCTCTCTCTCTCTCTCTCTCTCTCTCTCTCTCTCTACTCTCTCTCCTCTCTCTCTCCTCTCTCTCTCTCTCTCTCACTCTCTCTCTCTCTCTCTCTCTCTCTCTCTCTCCCACACGTTTCAGAATCCCATGATCATGCACTATTGCACTGTATCTCACTCCGATAGTGAAGGGGGTCAAGAATTGTTGAGATAGAGAGAGACAGACAGACAGACAGACAGAGATGGATTCAGAGATAAAGGAAGGCATGGGACCAAACCCATGACAGGGCTATGCCCCATCATCATTCACACTGGGCTTTCTCTCAGAAAGCGTGTGGCAGTCTGTGTATTAGTGTATGCTTGCAGAGAGGGAAAGAGAGAGGTTATGTGCCTGTGGGGTCCTTTGTGGTCTTTTGTTTTGATAAATCTGGAGTGGTATCCTTACCCTCGGTGGGTTTATTGGCTAAGGCAGCCAGCTGGGTGGAGCTAGAGGTCAAGGCAACACAAGGACCAGGCAACATGCATGGGACATTATAAATTTTTTTCACACTTACAAGTGTGAACACACCACGTCTCTCAGTCCACTAAACACTTTCACGTTTCCTTTGAGAACTAACTGTTCATTATTTCCAGTGATTGTTTCAGAGATTGAGCTAGACCATACAAAAGCCACTTCATCCTGTTCCTCCGGGCCCGTTGGCTAACAAAGCAGGCTTCTTGTACACAGGCACAGGACTCAGCCAAATCAAACTGACGATAAGAAGGGTTTCATCTCACTGGTGTTGCTGGTGGTCTCTAATCACCAGGATCTGTGCCACTGAAGCAGCAGTGGTACACACACACGTAAGCAAACAAACACACACACACACACACACACTCGACATCTCCCTCTCTCTTTCAGTCTGACACACACTACTTCTCTTTCTCCCTTTTTTCACACGACAAAGCACATGCTTACCCAAGCCTAAAAAACTGCATAAACACACAGGCATATACACATACGGAAGCACTTTCACACACACCTTGGGCAGTCTTCAGCTTTTCAGCTGGTCTCTGGCCATACCATTGTGTTGAGGTGGGCAGATCCGTTGTGTCGCAGCTTGACTTGGGTTAAACCATTGTATTGGGGAGGTCAGGTTTGTTGGGTTTGGATGTGGAGGCTGACCCTCCCTGAGACCTGGTCTCAGGGAGGGTCAGACCTGATGACCTCAGCTCCAGACCTGATGCTTACAACCAGACAAGGCCGGGGCTCAGCACCAACCCAAATGCACAGTTAAACATTTTTATTTTTATTTTTGAACCTATTCAAGTAAGCAAAACAAGTGTGTAAGGCTGACTAACATCCAAAGTTTACCATGATATAAATATTTGCACCGTCCATTGTGAGACAGCTTGTATAGTTAAATGGGATTTTATAGATTGCCAGTTAGATTGTTAGATACCGTTAAATGTAAAATTCTGAGTGGGGGTCTGCGTGTTTGGGCTCACTGTTTACGTTTGTGTCTCAGACTTCCCCTCTCCGTGTCCTGCCACAATGCTCACACACATTTACACACGTCCACAAACGTCCACATAGTCCTGTAGAGTCTCTTTTGTCTTAGGTGTGTGTGTTTTTTGACAATTATGTGTGTGTGTTTAAAGTTCAATAGTCCAACCCCACCTTTTGTAGGTTGGTGGTTGTGCTTCAGAATTCCAGCTGAGATGATGGGGCCACTGGGACTAAAGATATCCTCTTGTCCTGCCACCTAAACAAAGACCTGGATGCACAGGCACACACTCACACACACACACACACGCATGCGTACAGACACAGAATTCCTAGGCTACCAGATCCTGTCACATACCAGTAGTTAGTAGTAGGCTGATAAGCCTACTACTAACTACTAGTGAGCAGGAAAGGGAAACCGGCAGGACTAGGGAAGAGAGCAGGGAGACAAGCAGGAAAGACAAATCACCAATGTAGAGAGAAGGACAGGAAGACGCTCTTCTCTGGTCACCAGAGAAGATCGTAGAGCGTGCCTGATCAGAACATACATTTTCCTCTCAGTCTAGGTTTCCTGGAGCCAGGCGGGGTGACTGAGTAACAGTCGGCCTGGAAGCCGTAGAGAGTCTGGTTGTCTGGGTGTTTGTGTGTGTGTGTGTGTGTGAGAGAGAGAGAAAGACCAAGGAAGTGGAGATGGAGATAGAGATGAAAACTGACTCAGAGTTGGAGGAGGTGGAGGATAAAAAGAGACGGGTTGAGGAGTTGGTAAATAGGAGCTTAGGAAGCCTGGGTATTCATAGGCGAGGGGAGGAAGTCGAGAGAAAGAAGGAGGCTGAGAGGGTCAAAGGAGAAAAAGAATGGGGGACAGAGAAAGGGAGGAGGGGACAGGGAAAGTGAGAAATCGTAGATTTATAGTGATTGTTGTCAAGATTGAACCAGACCAGACAAAAGAGAAAGAAAAGAGAGGAGGGTAGGAGGATATATCACCAGCTCCCAACAGTACGACGTGTATGGGCAGTTTCCTCCCTGTGTGTTGCCAGGTATCATGGGAGAGAGGAGAGAATACAGGAGAGGAAGAGAGAGCAGGTACACTGGAGAGAGAGAGAAAGGAAGTGGGGCAGTGGGGTCTGAATGGTCAGACAGAAAATGACCAAGGATGTGGACAAAAGCACCCTCTCCCTTCACCTTTACTAACCCCCCACCCCCTCTCTTCACCCATGGTCCCTGGTCATACCAGAGGAACACGTTGCCTCCGGTATGTGAGCCAGTCAACCAGCAACCTAATACAATGTTATCAGCGGAAACTGGACTGGACACACAGCCCACCCCCCACCCCCCACCACTTTGTGTTGTTCCTCACACCTACACCCAAACCTAGCTTGTGTTAATTTTTCTAGGAAAAGAAAGCATGGTGTACATACACTGATGTGCAATATTGCCTGTGATTTATTGGTGTATTCATAAATTCTCAGATTTAGTAAAGACATTTTGACAACGGTCAGGATAACCAGGAAGCAGTTTGTCAGTTATAAAGACACAAAACACACACCAAATACTATACTATTCACACTAAACCCCTACACCAAAACATTCTAAACCCCCACGCATCACAACACACTAAACTTCCCCACCACAACACACTAAACCTCCACACCACAACACAATAAACCTCCACACCACAACAGCAGGTCTAGCTGTCTATCCCCTGCCGATGCTACACCATGCTTGAGTGAGGAAGTCCAGATCGGCGGTTAGATGCTACACCATGCTTGAGTGAGGCAGTCCAGATCGGCGGTTAGTTCGAGCTGAAGGTTTTTACAGACCTCAGATCCAAGGGCCATCAGTTGACCTCTGTGGCTGCTGATTAATATGGAACTTATAAGGGGTTGGTGTGTAGCATGTTCACTCAAGGTGATGAATGATACCCTCCTTGCATTCATGAAGCTTGTTTTCATAAATGTTTAGTA
This sequence comes from Osmerus eperlanus, assembly GCF_963692335.1. Lineage (NCBI taxonomy): Eukaryota > Metazoa > Chordata > Actinopteri > Osmeriformes > Osmeridae > Osmerus > Osmerus eperlanus. The sequence goes on from NC_085020.1 coordinate 10,680,098, forward strand.
AGTGAATACGCACTCCATATCTGGCCTAAATCACTACACACACATGGAAAAAACTAATATACGGCACACTTTAGCAAATGTTTTTACAAAGAAACAGGCTACATTTTAGAAACCTTGAACTCCTCCTACACACACACACACAAACACACAGATCTGTCCTCGTGTCTGAAGTAGTTGTCCTGGGCGAGGGAGGGAGTCCTGTAGATACACCTTTTCCTGCGTTTGTTAGCTCCCGTACTACTCTGCATCACTGCTGAGGCTCAAGCTTCGGGCTAGGCTGGAGATAAATACAGCTTTACAGCCCAAATTTCCTCCTGCTCTGCCCTTTATCTTGATTGCCTTGTTCTGCTGGGGTGGGGAGGAACACACCAGGGTAAATGTAAGGCTCTGTTTGTTTGGTCTTGACTGCACCAACCACTACACCAGGTGAGGAAAAAAATCAATTAGATCTATTTTGAATTTAAATGCTGATGGCATCTTAATTCTGCAACAACGCCCCTCTATATGATGTCATAAGATAAAACTAAACTTTAAAAATATATGTTTTATAGAGTATTTCTGCTTTATATGGGACAGATACAGTGAGGAGACACGGGAAATGTCAGGGACAAGGACATGCAGGAAACCGAGCTGAATTCACACCCAGGCCCCTGTGGTAAGGCCTGAACCCATGACATGCACACTTGACCAATGAGCCACCAGGCTGCCCCCAGAGCATGACATATTTTGTATGATAACTGATAATATTCATAACAAGGGATGTGTCTATCAACATGGATATATCACAAACAGTACCATACTTTGACATATCAGACTTATTTAAGCCAGTACATGGCCTATATTTGCACCCTCCTCCAGTGTGTGAGGGCATCACTGTTCTGGGTGAGAGGCCACACTGTAATAATAGCACTGCTGTAAATATGACTGGGGCAACAGTGGTGAGGTAAACAGAGTCTGGCTTCTACAGCCGTGGGGTGGCAGACTGACAGGGAGACAGGCTGGATGTCGTGAGGTTGGGCAAGGGTGATCCTGACATGACCACTAATGACCTCCACCTGTTTGTGCAAAGCCACGGCCAACCATGGTGATATAGGCAAATCATTTGTTTGGGTTAGGATTAGGGTTCTGAAGCACACTCTCTCTGTTTGTGTGTATTTCACTGTGTGAATGATGTGATTTTGCACTTAAGTAGAAGTGAATCAGCTACCACAGAGTGGGGGTCATTTAAATAATGAACAGGATCATGTGTGTGGGACCTGCTGCGTGTGAGATCGTGGGAGAGGATGATGTGAGTGAAGCCAGGGTAGGTGAGGCTGAGAGGGTGCCCACTAAGCCTAGCTTCCCTCATACATGCATGTGGAAAGAGTGTGCTGGGTTAGGAGTGATGAGGAGAGGGCGGGGGGGCGGAGGGGGAGTAACACTGATGCATTCTGGCAGAGTGGACTTTTTCCATTGGCATACATACACGCACAGCACATACACACACACGCAGGGGTAAATGGACAGATTAGGAGAACTTCTTCATTCTGGATCACTTTCTGCAGTTCCAGAAAGTGAACAACTGTATCCTGCAGCTCTGGTCCCTCCAGAAACAAGGGAACATGCTACCCCTCCATACTGCAGAGACATCCTAATCTGGGATTGGGAACACACATCCATCCTTGCAGACTGTTAGACTATTATGGATAGACTGCGGTCAAATAAGTCACTTTAGGTTGGAGCTTGGAGCTATTCGCTTTGCATTTCCTCTGGGATTGTGTACTGTGGGAAGGAAGAAAACTGTGGAGCTTTGGGGACCAGAGAGTGGAGAGGGTGACAGAACAGAAGAGACCAAGAGAAACAAAAACATAGAGGGGGGGTCATGATTTCATAAGGTCATATGCATCTTAATGCGACAAATGAGTGTGTTGGGGGGAGGGGGTGTTTGTGGAGGAAGGCAATCCATATCACTGTAAACTTTTCCAGCTATTTATACACCTGTATAAGTACATTTTCCACATGTCGATGAGATAGCCCATACAGGCTTGGCTCAACATATCTACCCTACAGGAGACTGTAGACCCACAGGTCAACACATCCATGTTAAGCCGATACACATACTCATCCATTATACACGCTGTAGTGTCGCTTGCCTTGTAACTATGTCAATGGAGCTCTGTATGGCGTTAGACAGAATGGTTGATTTGACTTGGACCGAGGCTAGTCAAAGACAGTTTTGTACTGTGTACCTCAGATCAGGGCCAGGTATGAGTACTGGAGCAGTCCATGGAGAGAGTGAGTGTCGGAAACTCCAGGCAGCCGTCACCTTTCATCTGATTGGGGGAAGTAAAAAGAGATGATAACTGGGAGATCAGTGTCCGGTCTTTTCCCTGGGGTGTTTCTGTGATGTGTGTATTGTGCATGTGTGTGTTTAATTGTGTGTGTGTGTGTGTATGTGTGCTTTCTATTGTCTGAATGTAATGAGACAGTACATGTGCGCATGCTAGTGTTTTCCAACATGAAAAGCATTTTCACAATGTAAAGACTGTCCAATGTCACATTTTACAGATGTACCCCTGCTACTTATTCAGCCTGACTTTGTGTGTGTGTGTGCCCTGGATGCGTAATTACAGTCGTTTGAATGGCTGCCTTTGTTCAAATGCAGGCCTGCAGCAAGGAGGAATGAAACGTAAAAGATGACCATTATATAATGACATCATAGGTCTGCAGGCTGAAAACCAGCCTGGCCAGGCGCCGATGCTGGCTACAGGAGATGAGAAAGGAGAGGGAGGGAGGAATCAAGGGATTGGAGGAAGGAGAGAGAGAAGGTGAATGAAACGGAGAAGACTCCTAGGATCTAGCTCAAGAAAAAAAAGGAGGAGAGGAAAGCAGAGAAGAGGTTTTGACCAAAAGAGGTATTGTCACCATAGAGAGTCTGGAGGAGTGTTCCTGGTCACACTGGCATCTGTACCTTGGCAGTGTCATACAGTAGACACCAGATACCTTTTTCCAGTTACCTTCATCTCGTGGGATTCTGACTGACTAGGGTTTACTTAAAAGGCACTATGGGGAGCCTGATCATCATACTTTAAGATCACAGCTGGACTTGCCCTACAACCCAGTGTGAGTCAATGACAACATGAAACAAAGAGTTTACAAAAGCCCTGTAAGTTCACCCAGAGCGGAATTCCCATTGATCCTGAAAACAATTCCACTTCCTCTTCCAATGCAGAGGAATGCTTCCCACCGAAAAAGTGTGGCGGGGGGGGGAGTGGAGGTGGGGAGGGGGGAAGGGGGGGAAGAAGAGAGAGACAGAGTAAGAGAAAAAGAGAGACAAAGAGAGAGAGGGAGAGAGGGAATGGAAGGAGGAAGGCAAGGGGATGGAGGACGAGGAAGGGATGGATGGAGGGAAGGGCGAGGGGGAGGGCAGAGGAGAAATGCTCTCGTGATGCAGCTGCTTTTCTTTCCATACACCCTGTGTCTGCGAGCATTCAGGTCCCAGGACGACTCATACAACAAACTCTTCACTGCTGCAGAACTCTACTTTCTAGCTTGTTTGAAACTTCTCTTCCCATCACCGGTCAGCATCAGTCTGCTGGTGGGTGTCCTGGAGAAACTGCAACACCATATCTGACCACCAATTTTCTACATCCACCCTGCCGACCTCAAGTCCTCCCTGCGGCCCTCTGGAATCTCCAGTCCAGATCCTGACCTGACATACTGAGCTTGGAGGAAGAAGAGAAGTTCTCTGAAACAGAGGACAACAGGAGGAGACTGACCACAGTGAGAGAGATCCGGATCATCTGTCAACAGACAGACAGGTAAGCTGTCACCCCCTCTCCTTACAGCGACAACATCTCAACCCTCTCAACCCTCTCAATTTCAACTTCAAACACAGTTAACAGTGGTGATTGCTGTCTGTGTGTGTGCTAAGCCTTGTTTGTGTAAGAGATGCATGTTGACGGTTCCAAGGGATGGAGAAATGATTGGGGGACCTGGTGGGTGTTTACTGGCACAATCTGCTCTGCTGCTGACCTGCCCACCGTGCCAGTCTCACTCTCTCTCCCTCTGGATCGCCTTCCTATTATCTCCTTCTTTGTCTCTGCCTTCTCCATATACTTTGTCATATTTATTTTGTACTCGAACTCATCCGGCCGCTGAAAGAACAAATGCACTCTGACAACCTCCGAAATTCTCACTTCTGCTCTGGGCTCTCTATTTATCCATTTATCTCATTTAAGACTGAAGATCTGTCTTATATAAAGGATTATTAAGCAGACAGTGATGTCAGATGAGACCATTTTAAATTGAATTGCATGCATGAGGTACATTAAAAAGATGACTGCACAAAAACTTGCTGAGTTGAGTTTCTGGACAACAACACAACCTTAGATGTTAAAAGATAATTCAAAACAAAAAATGAAATTAGTTAGTTTTTCTTCGAGCAGAAAAGTGATCTTATACCAAGACGGAACTAGACAGTACTTAAAACAAGCAATAATATAATCTTGTACTCTTCCAACAACTTCCAACATTTAATTTAGCCACAGTATATTTTCCACTGTACTTGATAAACCAAGCAGCCACCTGTCAGGATTGAGGAAGCCTATGTAATACCACTGTAAAACAAAAGCCCACCCCAACGCTTTGTGTGTATGTGTGTGTGGAGGTGGAGAGATGGGGTGCCAAACCTCCATGTAAGGTAGCAGAAGACTTGCTCATGGTGTGACTGATACGTGACTGCACAACCTGTTGAGATATTACTGTCCATCAGTGGCAGATGATCTACTTTGGGGTTTTTGGGAAGTACCACCACACACTCACCCACACACACACCCACACACAAACTTCAGTCCTTCCCTATGCTGGGCGTATTTATCCAGGTCACCTCTAACTCCCCGAAGGATCAACTAGACCACTGAACTAGGTTACAGCTGTCAATCTCAAGTCTTAATATATGCATGTCTAAACGGATGCGTGTTTCTGACCGTGTTACATTTACATTTAGTCATTTAGCAGACGCTCTTATCCAGAGCGACTTACAGTAAGTACAGGGACATTCCTCCGAGGCAAGTAGGGTGAAGTGCCTTGCCCGAGGACACAACATCATTTTGCAGAGCCGGGAATCGAACCGGTAACCTTCAGATTACTAGCCCGACTCCCTAACCGCTCAGCCACCTGACTCCCTGTGTGCAAGTTCAAGTTCAAAAGGAAAGGTCAGCCTTGTGTTATTCTAAATAGTTATTTTAGGGACTAGACCACCAGACTATGTCTTTGCTCAGCCTCCTCTCATCTCTTTCTATACTTTTTTTTTTTTAACTTACATTTTTGGTTTATGTATAGGATGGATGTCTGATTTAGGACCCCACAGCCTTAACCCTAAACTGTTCCTGTATGATTGCAGATGTATACAGAATTCCTTTAGATATTTCCAAATGGCTCACTATTAGAGATTGTATTCGTGTAGAAGTATGTGATGTAAGTGTCATGGTTCTTCAGGTGGTTGTAATGGAGTATGGTAGATTAACCCTAATCCTGAGTGTGTGTTTGTGTGTGTGTGTGTGTGTGTCTATGGCACAAATATCTCAACAACCTGTATGAAGTTGCAAATCTGCCAGTGTATTATTCTGGGCACCGGGTTAAAGTCGCTCCCTATGACATGGTGCCATTTGTTCTTGACAGATCACACCCAGGAAGCTCATGGCTAATGTCTGGATAGCCTACATAAAGAGTAGAAGACTCAATGGACAGCTTTGTCGAGTTCCCAGATCAAGATTTGGATGACAGAATAATTTAAAGTATTGAATATTTGTGAGGACAGTGAGGGGAAGGCGTAAAGTATAATAATTTTACCATGGAAAGTTGGTGCAAATCCAAATGTATCTAATTGTGAATAGAAGTAATTCCATTCAAATCTGTCGAAAGCTTTTGTAGCATCCATTCTGAAATTGCCTCAGCAGGAGAATTAAAGTATGTTGCAGAAGCGACAAATGTAAAAAAAAAACTGTACTGGCCAACCGGTTGGCGAGTACCTTAGCAAATATTTTGATATTGTTCAGTAATGAGCTAATAGGAGTCACAATCTGAAGGATATTTTCATTTTTTAATCAACTAAGAGATGTAATCTTGATTTAGCGTAGGGGGCAGAGTTCCTGTTAAAGAGACCAAGAAAACTGAAACTAAGTGAGGGGAAAGGTGTGATGGAAACTTCTTATAAAACTGAAGGAAACATCTGGACCTGGTGACGTACCTGATTGCATGGAGGATATAGCAGTGGTTTTCTCTTCCTGCCTCAGGTTCTTCCAGATTAGTCTTAAGGTCTAGGGACAAGGAGGAAGTCTTCCATAACAGATATAGATAATAGAGTTGGGTACAGGTTCAGATGTGTACAATCTCTTATGGAAATCTCTTAACGTATCAATAATGATTCTATGGTCAAAGGTGTCCCCTCCACATTCAATACATAACCCCTTGATGAGCTGTTTGGCTCTGATACCTCATAACTGATTGGCTGGTATCTTACCTGCTTTTTCGCCCTTGCTCCTGTTCCTGATTAAAAGCCATTACACCTGATATGTTGAAAGGAGGTCAAACTTCGTTTTAAGTTTTAAAGTATCCATACAGTTCAGAGGTAGGAGAATTGACGTGTTGTTAATCTAGCTCAAGATTTTTTTTTTGCAGTTTAAAAGATCATTTGACCTCGTAGTGAGCTTTCAAAACTTCCCTTACTGTTGAATTTGAGGCTTTAGGGGAAATGTTGCAATTAAACATTTTTTTATCTGTTCAGAAATAAATTGAACGAAGTCCTCATCTGATAGCAAGGATGAGTTAAGCGCCAATTCCTCTGAGTGACGAAAAAAATACATTGATTACTATTGGGGCATGATTGAATACAACAATTGCTTTATAAGAGCAGGAGTGGGTCTGTGGGATTTGTATATTGTTAACGGAGCCAAAGTTTAAATCAACCCTGCCCCCTGTTGTCACCACTGAGAGGAAACAGAGAGAGGGGAGAAAGGAGAGTGAAGAGGAAGAGTGGGAGAGAGGAGAGGGAGATAAGAAGAGAGGTAGACATAAAGAATGAGACATGGGTGATGGAGATCAGTTGGGGGTGAACAGGGGAGGGCTGATGGCATGACTGCATTGGGTAATGTTGGGTAATCTGGTTCCTAATCAAATTGACAGCACCTAAACTGAGAGGCGACGGCACGGTCGATTTGCGTTCTCTCATATATTTTTTGCCTGATGATGTTACCTACAGGACTAGTTCTGTGTGTCAGTGTGTGTGTGTGTGTGTGTGTGGCCAGCAGCAGAGGAACGGGACTGCCCTCTAAGGCAATGCTCTCACAGTTTAGCTAAGAGGAAAGGGCAGGACAGCTCTCTGGGTGCCTGATTGAATTTATTGTTGTATTGCTACGCAGGGAGAGAGGGCAGGGAACATACTGCAGTCATTCCTGTGGCTTTGTCAGACGGTCACGTCCCAACCCAGGCTAGTATAGCTGTAGCTAGGAATCAGCTCTGTCTCTCCACACAGGTACTGTAGCACCCAACACGTTCGGCGTTCTCTTGTTCTTACAAGCTGGCTTCTTGCTGGTCTCTATCTGGGTTCTTTCTGATCTCTCTCTCTCTGGTGTCCTTATAATGTACGTATATGCGGACGACTTTATGTTCTGTGTGCTCTCCGTCAACTTCATGTCAGTTTCCCCTCTCACTTGTCCCACTGTCGCTGCCTCTGTACCTCTTTCTCACCTGTCCCCTTGTCTCTTTCTATCTCTGCCTATTTCTCTCTCTTTCCCACCCCTTTTCTCTAAAACGTTGTAATACTGTAACTTAAGCTGTGCCTATATTATCTCTTATACCCCTACCTCACACCAAGACTCACCAAGGGGCTGATTTCCTCATTTAAAGTCAGTTAACGAGTCTGGTTTCTGTCAAAGTGAAGAGTTCAGTTGAACTCACTGTCCTCTCATGGCTCTAAACACAGTCTATCTGTCTCTCGCTCCCTCGTCTTTCCCTCTGTCATCTCCCTATTTCTCTCTCATTTATTTATACACAGCAAGCATATGAGGTAGGCTAGACCCTCAGCTCTCCCAATACCATACACTCCCTCACACACACACACACAATGCCCAGTACTTTGTCCGACCAACGTCAAGGTGACATATTTCTGTGGTATGCAATACCCAGTGTTCTTAATCTACCATGTTGAATGCCCCATCACCAGGCCAGAGTGTCCATTAGACTGATATTATAAACACATATGATGGCTTTGACAGTGTACAGGCAGACCACAGAGTTTCCCACAGGATGCGCTGCCTTACAGTAAGTCCACTGTTATTATGCAGTTATAAGCTCCAGAAATCATGGACCATGCTGGGAACTGGATGTTTTGTCATTTATGGTTACCTGGTTACTGGTCATTTCACTGGATGGTCTCTCATCCAGACACAGTCACACACACACCTACATAGCTGCATAATAACACATACTTCCTATACCCACACTGAGTATACTGTTTGTGTAGGCTATTATTGGGTGTGCTCAAGCCTTCGGCGAGAGCACAACCTTTGTTCTCTCACATATATATTTATTGATTTATTTATTATTTATTTTCGCCCCCCTAAAACTCAGTCAATATTTGGCCTAAATACACAACGGCGGTGTCAAAAGGTTCGTCTTGGTAGCGATTGCGTTGCTTCTATTGGAATTTACGTTCCGTTGCATGGTTTGGGCTTAAGTTAAGTTTTTGTGGCGAAAAGTGAAGCTAGCGGTGGCTAATTTGCTAGCCACAGTCACTGACGTTACTAACGTCACTACGTCACTAACGTCACGAAAACACGCGTGACTACCTGTAGCAGAACCAGGGGCGGTTTTAGGCACGGGCGGACCGGGCAGCCGCCCGGGGCGGCATTTTTTCATGTCACGTGGGGGGCGCACGAGCATAAAATAAATAAATAAAAATCTCTGCGCCGCGAAGCGGTTTTCTCTTTTCTATCATTTCACTGTGTGGGGAATTGGCAAATTGGCGCCCCCTTCAGGCAGCTGCAGGCACCCTTGCTTGCTGAGAAGGTGCCGTGCACAGAAGCTGTGTGAAAAAAGGGGAGAGGGACAGACTGCTCATCTGACTGGGTCTCCCAAATGGAACGGACAATTCATAATATTATAAATATAGGCCTAAAGTTCCTGCACATTTTTTTTTTTTTTTTTATGTGAAATGGCGAATTAAAAAAAAATGGGTATAGGCTAACTCTTACGTTTGTTAGCCTTTTTGCTATGATGCTTGCTATGCAACAACAATATTTCGGTTTTAACTCAACAAACACGAGATAACATTTCACCATAATAGTGTGCTTTGCAACAAAACTGTAACAAGTTCAGTTATTATTTATTTTCATTATTTAGGTTAGGCCCTGTAATTAGCCAACGGAATTTTCAAATCTGTAGGTAGTTTCAAAGACGAACATTTGCTATTTGCTACAACTATATTTCGTGACAAAGTATAGTTTAACGTCATAACTAAAAGTGTTCCTCCCTAAAAGTTATATTAATATAGCATGTAATAACAGACATTTAGCGTGTAAGGGCATGTTTATGTAACCCTCCTATTATGTTTGGTATCAATTTGACCCCAGGCTGTTTTAGCTGTAGAGAACATAATCGGTCTTACCACAACAGCCTTTTGATTTCAATGGAGGGGGGGGGGGGGGGGGGGGCGCGAAGGGCGTCTCGCCCTGGGTGTAATTCAATGTAGAACCGCCACTGAGCAGAACATTCGTTTCGCATCTGTTAAGTAAGGGGAGTGCCGAACATGTTCTGTCGCCGTTTGACTTCCTAAACAGCTGTGTATGTTAGATGTTTTTGTCGTGTCTCGCGTAGGCTACAGCGTTGCAGTGATACACTGGATTGAAACCACAGGTAATGATAATTTCACCCACGAATCGTTTACTTGTAATCTAATGTCATAATAAATCCTACAACGAAAATGTATATGTGAGGAATGTTTATTTTAACGATTGAAAACAGATACATCATAGACCACTGTAGTATGTGTTGCCCGGGCAACAGAGGCTAATGTCATGATGCTAATATTTCAGTGAAATAGTAGACTACCGTTTCCGAAAGTAGATGTGGGCTTACTTCCTTAATAATATCAGCTAATATTGTACATTACACATCACAATTGTGTGTCATATCACAAAGTGAAATGAGTAAATAGTTATCACCCTGGCCTCTTTGCTTGTGGCGTTCCTGCAGCTGCCTTGCAGTAAAGCTATAGTTAGCCTAGCTATCCCCCAAGTTAAAGTCCCAAGGGTTCAAAGTATCTAACCATGTAAAGTAATTCGTCCAAATACAATGTTTTACGTTCATGAATAGCCATTATCCTTTGTTTCATTATGCAAGTTAGCCGACGGAAGAAACAACTTGTTCACATAAAAGTGTTATTTTCTCCGGTTAGCAACGGAGTATTTACAATATGAAGGCATCAAAATGTCCGTTGAACCCTCCCCTTTTGATTGACAAAAGGGGAGGTTGTCCCCCGTTGACAGCCCTCTAAAGCCAACTAGGTCTGTGCGTCCTGCCCCCCCCCCCCCCCGCCCCCCACACTCGTTCTAAACAAATTTCTCGAACTGGCTTTGACTGGCTCTGAAATTAGCTTGTTAGCCTTGTAGCTGACAGCTAGCTGAAAATGCCAATACCTCATTTGTATGCGTCTGTGGAGCCTTCAAAATAACAGTCGATTGCGCAATATGGTTGACAGAATCAGTGTTCTTTGTGCGCCAATCCTTGGAATCAGATAAAGCACTCCAATGTGTTCATGCTTCAGTTTTTGTGTTTCAGTAATACTAATTAGGGATTTAGCTATTATATATGATAGTTCTAAGTACCACCTTTCATTAGAGATAACAATTATGAAAAATAATACCTTTTTATCCTGAGTATTTGACCTTGGTTACAAAGGGTCATTTTGGAGTCTCCAAAAGACCCTTTTAGAAAATGCCTGGATGTACTCTTATAAAAACATGTGTCAAATATGAATATATTGTGGTATTATGTTTGACTTTTGATTTGAATTGGGTAAGGCTTCAACCTGTGGTCCAATTTAGTCTTCCAGCTAATACCTACCACCTCTAGGCCTCTTCAGGCCTCTGTTTTCAAAACAAAATCTAGGCGGAAATAGAAATTTTCACTTTCCTTGTGTTCAAGCTTCTATTACTCAACACTAGTAGGACTGACAGGGGTCCTGACAACAGGGGACATAACTTCAGTGTCAGCTTTCAAAAGAGATCATTTACATGCATGTACTCCAAATGGTTCAAGAACAGCTTCCAATTTACTTTGGGTATGCTGTTTAGGCGTTTTTAGGCACATTTAACAGGAGGCTTAAGAGGTTAAATCAAAAGTCTATCTAACTACTAACCTGAACTTCATTGCCACAGCCTAAACTTTGTCAATCTGTTCATGAAAATAATTAATTTCAGCCTAAACCGTACAACGGAACGTTTAATCGAATTCAACCAACGCAATCGCTACCGAGACGAACACAGCAGTAGTCTAGTACTGTACCGTAGTAGTAAAATTTACCGGGGCAGCTTCTCCACACAGGGCTATATCGCATTTTGCGTTGTTACCTTACAATGATCGCTACCAGTGAGCTTTTTATGAATGAGCGATTTTCCACTAAATAAATGTCAAGCTTATTTAATTCATTCTACACTTCACTCGTATTTTCAGTTGTAAATGAGCAGCAAAAAAACATTATTTTAAATCTATGTAATCTTTATAAATAATAAGTATGCATTTTTATATAAAATACAGAAATATCAGTTGGAAAAATGTCATTAAAAAACGGACCCCTGTCCAACCGACGCAAGCAAGCACACCCTACAATTTCCCCAGAAATTGTACCCTCTCTAGTTTTCTTATTATTTTTCAACATGGCAGACTTCCTCCACACTATTTGAACTGATGCCGTGATGTTTTTTTCCCGCAGATAGGGAGAGACAATTGTGAGTGAGCTGTTTTTCTGTGAAACTTCAACTGTGTGAAAATATCTTGAATAAAAAGATTTGAGAAAGTATGTGAGCACATTTCACTGTATAAGGAAGGGATTTCAGTATATAGGGAAGGCTGTTCAATTCAAATTTCGGATCACCACAACATCCATAAACACAGAGGTAAAGATAGTTTCTCTCTATTGAACAGACATTCCATTGCTGTCTCCGCTACCTTCCAAAAAACTGTATCTCGATCAGTTACCTCAGTCCTTTACTTATAAAACACACTGATGTTGCTCATCCACTAATGCCCTCGTTAACAGAACTGGAACTGGTAATATGTTATGATCATACAAATGGAACAATATTTGTCGCTCCATGACACAGTGGCGAATTTCACGTGCAATTGGCATAGAATAGGCTCCTCTTGCTAGGTGCCTAGCCTCTGGCCCTCTAACCCTCCGCCCCCCTACGTAGGGACAGAGGGAAGCAACTACAGGTGGAAGCTGCCTGCCTCGCCCCCAACCTTGGAAGGAAGTGCCACTGCCTGTGCTTTAACCCTTGTGCTGCCTTCGGGTCACATGACCCAAAGGTTCATAACGAACCATCGTTGTGTTTACCCAATTTTACCCAATACAAAAACAAATTAAAATAATTTTCTTTTAACCTTTGCAATGTGGGGGGTCTGAGACAGCCCAACGGTTAAAAGAAAATGCTTCACTTTGTCTTTGTATGCGGTAAATCTGTCGCAATACGACGGTGGGTCACAATGACTGATGGGTCAGAATGACCCGAAGATAACACAAGGGTTAAACCTCCTCTCCCGTGACAAGTCTATGCCTTTACCATGACCCTGTCCCTACTCTATCCCTGAGGCCTGTTCTCTTACTGCCTCTGCTAAGCCCCCTGCCAGTGCTCTTACCCTGGGCCCTCTCCTTATAATTGTCCCTGCTAATAAACCCCACCGCTCTCCCACATGCCCCTGTCCACCCTCATACCCCTGCCAGACACTGTTATTTCTCAGAGTGTGCCAACTCTGTCTGGGAACAGAGACCAGTTTAGTTTTTGAGATGTTTATCAAATAACGAAACACCGGGATTGACAATTCAAGTAAACAAATGGAAAATTCATTAAAAGCAACTCAAGTTTCATTGGGGATATGGGAATGTAAGAGGCACAAAATAAAGAGCTATGACAAAATCATGGATTACCTTTGTTTTTTGCTGTTTGCAAAAGCTCATCTCAAGCAATCCTTGTCTGAGAGCCTACATACAGTAATTTAAAGCACAGGGATTCCTCGACTAACTACTGACATCGCTGTAAAAAGGTGGTGTGTGTGGTAATGTGGACCTCTTACCATTGTGATGGCCCTGCCTCTGATTCCCTTGCTCCACTCCACATCCCCAACCTTACATGGGTCCCTGCCAGTTAAATCAGAAAAGCTAGGTCCATGTAAGTCAATGAGTCTGGCCTCCAAGTACGTACATACACTGACAAATGTACCCCCTCCCATCTCTCCAACCACAAGCTCGCGGTGAGCAAATGAACCTACAGTTTTCAGTTTCCACCCATTCCAAGGACGAGAGACATAGACCGAGAGAGAGTGGTGGTGGTGGTGAGGGGTGCAGCCAGTCCTCTCATGGTCATGGACGTTTCACAGCGAGGGTGACACACAGATCAGATACAGCCAGAGCTGGTGTGTCTTCTTCAGACACTGGCATCGGCTACCCAACTCCCGTTGGTGAGACTTTACAGTGAGACCAACTTTAAGGACCATGAACAGAGGGAGATGAGGTAAGGTAAATAACTTGTATTGGTCCTGCATTTGTGTATATATTATGAGAGCATATACAATACCGTGCAAAGATTTTTGGCACCCAGATTCTTTACATTAATAATCGTCTTAAATGGTATTCTTTTTTGTCTTCGTATTTGTGCGGCAGTATAAGTGCAATGTTGAGAAAACCTTTTTTTATATTCATCTAAAAGCATTTTTGCTTTACTTAAAACACTTGTTTAGTGTTATAAAGACAATGTTGGGACATTTCAAATGTTGGATTTGACACTTTTCGCCTGAATGTGTCTGTGTCTCACTCAGTGAGAGATGAGTTTAACCCTTCGATGATGGGGGTATTTATGACAACCGTAAAGCTGTCTGCCCGAATGCCTTATAGGGGCATCTCCTACAGACACTAAGCCTGTCAGCAGCAGGTTTGGGTCACACACACAGACATGTATGGATGGGTGCAAGATACCAATCACACTGACACAAGGCAGCTTGTCACTGCCATGTTTGGGTCTCAAGTAAGCACTCACTCAGATGGGGTCAAGAGGCAACACACCACAGGTTTGAGGGAAGGACAAGAGTGGTGGAATGTGTATGGAGAGCACATTTTCAAGCATGATATGGCGAGTGAAGGCAGTTGCTCAGTCGCTGCTGTGAATGCACACACGCATGCAAACATACAGTGCTATGGGCTAGTGGTAGAATGTCCCATTCAGGTCAGAGCACGCCATTAGATTAGCTGGAGCTTCTGACTCTCTTTGGCCCCATGTCTTTTGCAGCTGGACAGGGAGGGAGGGGCTAGATGTAAAAACAAAAACATTGAAACATATCGCTGTACTAAAACGACCTTTCTATTTAACCCTCGTGCTGCCTTCGGGTCACATGACCCAAAGGTTCACAACGAACCATCGTTGTGTTTACCCAATTTCACCCAATACAAAAACAAATAAAATTAATTTTCTTTTAACCATTGCAATGTGGGGGGTCTGAGACAGCCCGACAGTTAAAAGAAAATGCTTCACTTTGTTTTTGTATGAGGTAAATTTGTCGCAATACGACAGTGGGTCACAATGACTGATGGGTCAGAATGACCCGAAGATAACACAAGGGTTAAACATAACAGTCCCAAAGAATTGTGCGCATGCTTTTGTGTGTCATGGGAAAAGGCTGGTTCTCAGGCTGTGGTGACTCATCCCTAGGCATCTGACAAGCTGCTATTTATACATGTCCCCAACCACATACACATTCACACAGACGCACATGCGGCTCTTATTTTTTGTCATCATCGATCATGGGGTGATATAGTTCATCATGGATCTGCATAACTACTTGTTTTCCGTTGGTCTCAACTTTCTTTCCCTTCTTTCTTCCTCTTCTGCTCTGCCTCGCTTTTCTCCACTCTACCACCTTTTCTTCTTATCCTTTTCTCTACATGCCACCCAGGTGAGCAGTGATGGGGGACTGGAGCCTCCTGGGGAACATTCTGGAAGAAGTCCAGGAACACTCCACCTCAGTGGGGAAAGTGTGGCTGACTGTCCTCTTCATCTTCAGGATCCTGGTCCTTGGCACGGCCGCAGAGTCCTCCTGGGGCGACGAGCAATCCGACTTCCTGTGTGACACCCAGCAGCCTGGCTGCACCAACGTGTGTTACGACCGGGCCTTCCCCATCGCTCACATCCGCTACTGGGTGCTGCAGATTGTGTTTGTGTCCACGCCCTCGTTGATATACATGGGCCATGCCATGCACACGGTCAGGAGAGAAGAGAAGCGGCGACGCAAGGAGCAGGAGGAGAGGAGAGAAGATGGGGAGGACACTGAGGGGGAGAAGGAGTACCTCCAGCAGAAGGAGCAGTCTTTGGAGGTGCCGGGGCGCATCCGCCTACGTGGGGCACTGTTACAGACCTACATCCTCAGCATCCTCATTAGGACGGTGATGGAGGTGACCTTCGTTGTGATTCAGTACATGATCTATGGAGTGTTCCTCAGGGCACTGTATCACTGCAAGGCCTGGCCCTGTCCCAACCCAGTCAACTGCTACATGTCCAGACCCACAGAGAAGAACGTCTTCATTGTCTTCATGCTGGTGGTGGCAGGCGTGTCCCTGCTCCTCTCTGTGATTGAGCTCTATCACCTGGGCTGGAGGCGAGCCAGGAAGTGTCTGAGAAATCGAGCCCTTCAGAAGTCCGCCATCAACAATGCTGTAGCCGTACCTGATGCCATGGAACGAACCTCTGTGCCCTGCGCCTCCCCCCTGTCCTGCACGCCTCCCCCTGATTTCAGCGAGTGCCTGACATCGCCACAGGCGATGAGTCCAATGACCTCCTCAATGACCTCTCACCCCTTCAACCAGCGCATGGCGCAGCAGCAGAACTCTGCCAACATGGCAACTGAGCGCCATCACAGCCTCGACCACCTGGAGCATCACCACGACAACGTGGAGGTGGAAGGGAGATTCCTGAGGATGAGCTATGACCAGGTTCCCACTAGCTGCTCGCCTCCACCTGCTCTATCGCATGCTGGGTACGTAAAGGACAAACGACGTCTCAGCAAGACCAGCGGGACGAGCAGCTGGGTCCGTCCTGACGACTTGGCCATTTAGGAGCACATGTAGGGGTATAGGTGGGGGAGAATGGGAAGTCTGGGGGAATAAAAAGAATGTCTGCTCTCTCAGAACGACAGAGAGAAAGATGGGAAGTGAGGGGTTAAAGAGTGGTGTAGAGTTTCAGATACAACATTGCTGGACCTAGTCTCAAAAGTAGGGGGAACCAGAAAGATATAAGGAGATTTGTTTTAACCATGGACACTAGTGAGGACCAGAAAAGCAACAGCGGCCCCAGAAAGGTGGGACCTGCAGCAAACTCTGGAGAACAATGAAGAGAATGTGTGGGCCTAAGACTACCAAGAGAGAGAGTTAAATCTGTGTCTGTGTCCTCAAAAAGAAGGTTGGATACGGAGAACAGCAGCATACAAAACAAAACACTACGAGCAATGTGAAACTTGCTGACCTTGGTGGAAAGACAAGAACATGTTTGATCTTTTTTACGTTGACTTATAATGCAGTAAAAATTATGTTGAAATTAGGAAAAAACTTGAAGCCATTTCACAATTAATTTCTTGATATTTCTGAGTATTACAGTAGTTCTACGGTCAACTCGCCATTCATCTGCACACACACACAGTCAGGTAGAAGAACATCCATAATCCTATGAGTTATGACCATGGACCTTGCAATGACGCAGGTTATCCTCAGTTGTCATGCGGCTGTCAGCTTTAAACTTGAAAGTGAAATAGTGACACACGTCAGTATTTATTAATTGTGTCTGCTTCAAATAGCCACAGCTATCTATGTGTTTGAATCCTGACTTTTTGGGGAACCTGGAACAGGAAGTACTTATCTCTCGGAACGGAGAATAACAGGTGCAATGTGGAAAGCAAATGCTGAATGCCATAAGAGTTTAAACGCTGAATGACGCTGAATTATGCAATAAACTATGCAGTAAAATATGACGCTGATCGTTTTTGAGAATGTGGGTGTACTCTGAGAAAGTGTCTAAAGGCACACTAAATAGAAGACAGGGTTTATATCCTCCAGAGTATCATCTTAGATCGGAAAACACTTTTTAAAATACATTATTAGTATTAGACTATGCATTTGAAATTTCATTTCAGTCAAGCCAAAGCCAAACAGAAGGATGTCTGTCAAATCCTGGCGTTTGCTGGTGGTTTATGTTTTGACCACTAGATGGAGACATTTCTTTTGCGCTTATCTTTTTCGTCAGTATTAAGACTGTGGTTGAGACCTACTTGAATAGTGGTAAAGCCATATTGTATCAATTCATGAACTATTATATCAATTGTTTTGTTGAAGTACTCCTCATATTGAATAATTGTGTGTCAACAGTAAAGTAGAAGTATGGCAAGTCTATGATACCCTATAGCCAACGGCTTTTGCACTGAGGTTTATGAGACTCGGGAAACGGGATACATAGTTCCTTCTACTTGGGACAAGAATCAATCCAACTCGACGTAAGCTTATAATAACTACTTTAATTATAATAACTACTTTTTTGGATTCACGGATTACTGTACCATATCAACTGTCTATCAATACTTTTTTCAATTAAATCTGCAATAAAATAAAATACCTCCCCGCATCCTCACTGTGTGGTTTGTTAAAACGTTTAATAAATCTAAATGTGTGGCTTGTTTGTTTCTTAAAATTATTAAATTGTTTGTTCATGACTTGTTCTAGGGAGATAGTTGCAACCCACAAAAATGATAGAAAATAGTAGAACCAGCATCATTTTTCCTGTAGTCCTCAGGCAAGACTGGTTGCAAATGAAAAAAACGTACGTATAGTGCACATATTTTATAGTAAAGGATACGTTTAAATATTAATTATACACTAATAGTAAACTATGAAAATGACTGGCAAGGCATTGTCGTATCATATTTGTAAAGGTGAAGAAAAATAGGTCACATTTTTAGTGTTTGTGTTCTGGAATGGAATCCGTCCAGATAAACGTGGAGCATTTTGGGACGTGTAGTCTTTTCCCTTTAAAATGATAGCGTGAGTTTAAGAGAAAAGACTACATATGTAGAAATGCCATATTACCGTGTCTGCTTTACAATACTGTCTTCAAACTATTCTGGGTTTTACGGTAGGGTAATCAAATGTTAAACACCTAGGAACTTGCCGGCTGGTTGTAGCGGATCCACATCGTACAGCTTAAAAAGTAAGTTACGCCAAGTTAAACATTTTAGCTGGCTTTGAAAACCATACTTGATTGCTAAAGTCTATCCAGCGACTGTAGCCACCACTTCTGACATTTGACAATTATACTACTGTATGCTGACCAGCTAGCTAGCCAAGAGTAAGGGGGCTAGCTAGTAGGTGGAATGGATAGAATGCTCACCGGCTTATGTAACCAGTTATTTCTTTTTACTGCTGGGCAGTCATGAGAAACCTCTGGACCAAAGCTCGTGTGGTGGGGTCAGTATCAGTGTCCATGGCCTTTGGGTCGATGCTGTGGTCGCAGAAGAAACCCGAGCCTGTTCATACCGACATTTCTTCGACTCCCGCCGAAGGTACGATTACTGCTTCCGCTTATGAGCTGAAACTAGTGCAAGTTTTGTTCCGCCATGGAGCTCGAACGCCGCTGAAGTCCATTCCAGACGTCATGGAGGTGAGAACACCTGTCACATCAGGATAACAGACCCCAGAGAAAGAGGCCAGGATATAGGCTATAATGACAAGTAATATTATTTACTCACATACATAATTCGTCTCTGTAATTAACAAAAAAGCAAAGTGAGTTAGTACACTACATTTGCATGCATTTCATTATTATTCATTGACATTCCTTTTTTTTGTATCTTAATATATATATATGGGTGCCTTAGGCTCAGTGGGTGCCCAACCTCCTGGAGCCTCCAGCGCACACTGAGATAAATTACGTGGTGACAGACCTGGACGGTGGTCCGAGGCCACCGGCACCAGTGGAGGACAGTTACCGGACCAACATTTTGACCGTGAGTGTGCCATGCTTCTGCAGTTTTTACTGTGGTATAATGTATAGTAGTTATAAACAGTGGTACTCAAAGACGAAAATGCTTTTAAACGACTATCTAAAGTGGTGCTGTTGTAATAAACATTTTTGTGCTGAACTGAGTTGATTACTCCTACCAGGATCCAATGAGAACTTCCCTAGTCAGACCAGTGATGCTGCTCAAAGCTCAATGTCTATCTAGACAGCAACTATAATTCCAAAACAAATAGTTCCTCAAACCAACATTAATTCCAGTTGTGTCAGGGAAGATTCATCATTAGAGACTCAATTAGAGTTAATCTCTAACCAGGTTACCAGGTCTTGATGTTTCACTTGTTCGGTCCTGTTAAACACAGAACCCTGATGCTGTTCCTTTATGCAGGGCGGTACCTTCCCAGGCCAGTTGACAACAGTAGGTATGCAGCAGCTGTATGAGTTGGGTCAGCGACTGAGGAGGAGGTACATCCAGGACACACCCTTTCTCTCTTCATCCTTCAGTCCGTCTGAGGTCTAGTAAGTAACTCATGGATCTCAATCAAATGTCGACACAAGGACAGTTTACCAGACTTAAAATAAATGCTTTCATTCAAACTGAAGGAAAAAGGATGTAATTTATATTATACTGGAAATAATTCTTAACTGTAGACTATGAGAGGCTGGACCACAGTTAGTCCACCCCTCACCTCCCACATCTATGATAAGCCAAATGCATTGGAAAAGCCTAAATCTCGATTTCCCTTGACTGCTCCAGTCTGCTTTATAAAAGAGTCTGTTATCATCTTTTTCTCTTTGCCAGTGTGCGCTCTACTAACATTGTGAGGACTATCGAGTCAGCCAAATGTCTGGTAGCAGGACTGTTTCAGCAGACTCAGAATGGTAAAATGTCTGTGTGGGTGTTTAGATTTCTATCTAACAGTTGCCCCCTCCCCTCACATTATTTCTCTTGCTCTCCTCACATTTTTAGACGCGGTTCCCATCTTAACGACAGAATCAAAGTCAGAGATCCTGTACCCTAACTACCATGGCTGCAAACTGCTCAAACTGCTGGGGGGGTAGGTCACAATAGAACTTCTGGCTCAACTCTTAACACTCCAATTGTTATATTTTAGGTGACGTTGGGATGGTAACAAGGTCACAACCTTGCCTCAAGACTGGTTTATGTGTGTGACTTGATGGGGTTGACTAGCATGATTGGCTGAGGATGATCCTAGATGAAGTTTGATTGGCTCAGATTCGCTCTTGGGGATCTCTGATTTTCCCTGCTACTAAGTGGTTTTGTGTGTGTCCAGCCATCGCTGGGCGGAGTCTTCTACACTGCCAGATATTGCTGCAGACTTGCAGATGCTTCAAAGCGCCCTCGGTGTTGGTCTTCACCAGCGCCTGGACTTCATCCTCATCAGAGATGACATGGTGGCCAGAGAGGTGACGTAACTTACCACACTTCACCACGTGATACAGTTACCATGCAGCATTGCACCACACAACATTGCGCCATAATACAAAACAACTACATTTTAACACTGCACCGCATGACATATAATACACCACGCAACTGATTATACATTTACATTTAGTCATTTAGCAGACGCTCTTATCCAGAGCGACTTACAGTAAGTACAGGGACATTCCCCCCAAGGCAAGTAGGGTGAAGTGCCTTGCCCAAGGACACAACGTCATTTGGCACGGCCGGGAATCGAACTTGCAACTGATTACTAGCCCGACCCCCTCACCGCTCAGCCACCTGACTCCATTATAACACAACACAGCACAAGATCAAATCAAAAGGGATTTATATTTCTCTGCTCTTTGTGTGTGTTTGCGAGCAGACCCATGGTCTTCCCTGCCCTCCAGTCCTGCACACCTGGAGGAACACAGTGGAGCAGAGAGCAGTGGATATGATCTGTCATATCTATGAACCCAGCAAGAGGTCAGGAGAGGAGAGTGAGGCCGTAGAGTTATTTAGTCTAGCCTTTGCTTCACCTGTTTCTGGACCCTAACCCCTAAGAGTCGTCATTATGCGAAGTAGCCTGATAGACAAGGACTTACTTCTAGTTTGGTATGGTTCTTGTTGTTTTTTGTCTGGTCCAGGGAGAACCTGCAGCTGTGTGTGGGTCCCCTCCTCCACACCTTGATGGGCAACATGGAGGACAAGCTCCAGAAGTCACCGACAGAGCCAAGCAGGTCAGCCGCCCGCCTGGGAACACACTTCACACACATGGCAATCAAATATATGCACGATACCATGTTTGAAAAGTTTCATTTTCATCTATATCGCAGCCATTTCAGACATGATCTGTTTGTTTAAACAACATCAAATGAACCGTAAAATAAAATGTATACAGTAGCATTGTTGTCCCTTCTGGCTCATAGGAAGATGTTCTTGTACTCTGCCCACGACACCACCCTGATGCCCTGTCTCATGGCTCTGGGCATTTTTGACATGCGTTGGCCACCGTACGCTGCTGACATCACTCTGGAGCTGCACCAGCATCAGCAGACAAAAGAGGCCTTTGTCAAAGTTTCCTACATAGGGCAGGTACGCTCTGATGGTGTCCTAAATAAGTATTTCGGGTGTTCCAATTAAAATCTTTTCCTGTACTCAAACAGTGGCCATTATTAATGTCTCTTTCGCCTTCCTTCCAGGACCAGCTGATCCCAGGCTGTAGTGGAGTCTACTGCCCCCTGCAGGAGTTCAGGCAGGCCCTGTCTGCTTATTCCCTGACATCAGAACTCTACCAGTCCCTCTGTAACCGCTCTGAGAGCCTGACTGAGCACTGAGCCCTTACCTCCAACACCCTTTCCTCTGACCACCACTCGCAGCTTAACTCAAACCCCCTCTCTTACACGTAGCCAACTGCCTTGGTTTCAGCCAATCGAGCAAACTATGCTTCAGACAGCCAACCAATCACATACTCATTCAGAAAGCTTTTAAATGACAGTATGGTCTTAATACCAATCTGCCCATGCTTCATTCTGGGACAGTTGCGATTCTTATTTTTTGTCTGAACAAAATGAGCTGCAATGGTGGTCATACATTAGGAAGGTGAAGATTTAAAGTGAAGGCACTTCAAAATCAGCAGATGCAATGTATTGTAAATCACAAGCACATCTGATCTGAAACTGTTGAGGAGAAACATAGCTCAAAGCCAATCTAAATAATGAATTTTCCGCTCCAAACTGAACCACCTTCATATCAAGCTCTTTTGGGGGGGAAACTAGCACTTCATGTACATAGTTTTTATAATGACAGTGTTTAACTTTCCTGTTATGTTTGGAAACTGGCTGCAGCTATGATGTTCGTGAACCAATGTGTCTATTAGCATAAATCAGGTAATTCAGGCATAATACACATATTAATATCCCCAATACTGTGTTTTCTATTATCTTATTTATAATCTAAAATAGTAAAATTCCCCATTTATCTATTTATTTATTTGATCCCACAATAATTCCATTTGCATTATACCTATTGTTTATATTCCAAAACACAATTGATCTTATTGTAATTTATTATAATACAGGATTATGGCTTCTTGTCCTCAATGTTGTTGACTTCAGCATCCTTGTGATGAGTACTCATCATTACCACATTCTTGTTCTTCATGGGACATTAAGAGACAAGTGTTGTGGTATAAGTGAAGGGACAGCCCTGTGTTTTGCTCAGGTTGAATTTTTTTGCATTGTTCCCACCATGGTAAAAAAAAAAAAATCTCAGTAAATCCCAGGTTATATTACATGAAGTTGTCACAGCTAATATTGTGCCCCCTGAGACCTTTGTCCATGTCTAAAACCACACACATTCCTTGGCACTTTTCGGGAACCAGGTTTTCCTGAGTACACCAGCAGGTTCCAAGCATAACTGCTTCTGGCATCACATGCCACCAATATCTTTATGCTGTACTTCCCCTGCTCGCTAAGTATGCATGTTTAACCCTCGTGCTGCCTTCGGGTCACATGACCCAAAGGTTCATAACGAACCATCGTTGTGTTTACCCAATTTTACCCAATACAAAAACAAATAAAAATAATTTTCTTTTAACCTTTGCAATGTGGGGGGTCTGAGACAGCCCAACGGTTAAAAGAAAATGCTTCACTTTGTCTTTGTATGCGGTAAATCTGTCGCAATACGACGGTGGGTCACAATGACTGATGGGTCAGAATGACCCGAAGATAACACAAGGGTTAAAGGGACAACAACCTCATAAATAAACCAGTCGTTCATCCACTGTGACTTCAGGCCCAGGATTGTAGACAAAGCAAGCTCAACACCCACGTGTCCCACACACACCCCTGATGCCAGCCAGCTTGTATTGCTCACAGCGCGTTGACCTTGTCTCGATTATCAAATTGAATCACTGCAGAAAATACAGAATGTTTTCGAGCGGCATGGTTGCTTGAAATAATAGCACAACTTGATTCTGCATCCCATAAACTCGCTGTAGATTCATTTTTGGACACTCCAGCTAAAATTGCCCCAAGTATGCATGTGTGTCTTATCCAGTTCCTTCCATTTGTCAAGATAGTTTTATGAAATTTACAGTCCAAATGCAAATGTTTTATCTGTGACATTAATTATGGCAAAACAGGTGGGCCCTGGGTTCATTCAATGTTTATTTTTAGTTTGTACTTTTTTCTAATAGTTTGGACATGTCTATTTCTTTTAGGTTGCAAACCATCAGGTGATTCCTCTTTATCAGAGACAAGGTTTCACCATGATCAGGATTGTACTCTTTCTAGTCATCAGTTTCTCACCTCCTTTATTTTAGTCAACATTCTCCTCCTCAGAATCCTGACGCAACAGTGACATGTTCTCACCCTGGAAAGTGTTCAGAAATCCAGATAGACATCGTACCAGCGACACCCAAAAGTGAACCCTCAAAACCCTTAAGACATGGGGTGTGATAGGCAACTCAGAACTATCAGGCATTTTGGAGCACTACTGTGTGTGTGTTTAGGTGTAGTGAAGCACTATTCTCTCTCACCTGCACACTGAATTTATTTTTTGTTACACTGTGTAACAAAAATGTGTGATTTCATCAAATTGTCCAGATTGATCAATACATATATATATTTCAACTTCTTTATTGACCATTAAGGATATCAAGTTTTTACCTAATTCAAAATTGACCCGAAAAAGGATTAGAAGGTTAGTGTGTATAAGGGAATGTGTGTTTGTAGTGTTTACCCACTCCTTATATTTGAGCCTTTTCAAAGGGCCTTGTTTTTTGAAAGAGGTGTGTGTGTGTGTGTGAGTGAGAGCAGGTGCCGCCTTTAAGGAGTTATTGTTATGCATATAAATATATTATTGGTCATTAACAATCATACGCACTGGTTTGTTCTGTCATTTTCCTCATCACCTTGATTTTTGTTTGAGTTTGCTGTGGTGTGGTGCAGACAAATAAAAAGAGTTGGTCAACAGTGCTGTCTCATTTAAACTCAAGAAACATCTGTAGTTCCAAGGGGTTGTGGTTATTTTAAACTAGTGCCCATGGTACATAATTCAAACTGAGTGGTTGCTAGTTCTTGTAGAACAGAATGTGCATTCTCTTGTACATACAATCTGTATGCAGTATGGTTTTAATGAATCTTGATGTGTCTACAGCAAATGCTAGTGCAGTGCCCACTTCATCCAGTGCCCAGTTCTCGAGATAATCGTTAGACATTTAGACGTGACAAAGATTCCTGCCTTTATAGTTAGATAGTATGCCACCAGGGGGTGTTAGGGTGTAGAAAAATGATTAGGATTGTTGAAGGTTGCTGCAGAACGCTTACCAGATCCAAAGCACTGGAAAGCGAGCCTTCCAACGTAGGATGTATTTTATGTAGCACACACACACGACAAATTACATACCAAAACAATATCTTTTATTTGTAGTCCACCGCCAAAGCCTCTGGCAGGCTATTCTGCAGCAGAGCTGATGGAGAAACATGACAAGCGTACACAACAAGAGGGACCGGAAGTTGTCCGGATGGTAAGCAGGAAGTAAGTGTTCACATTTCAAAAGAAGGTCCTCATCATGGACACCTGCCTTGTTACCATGGTTACACCAAGCCAGACTAGCACACCTCTGACACCTGGCAGGTACACTTCACCACAGCACCCAGCCAGCACACCCAGTCTGTCTGTCCACCTGTTTGTTTGGGCATTATTGCTATGGGAATGGTCATTACCAGAGTCAACAAGTGGAGAGAGGGAGGGAACAAAAAAAAAAAGGAAGCAGAACACACAGAGATAGCACATATCTGAGTAGAACAGCAGTAACAACATCGTCATGGGGCAGGTTACCAAGAACGTTGCAACACATTACATGCTGCCCTTCTCCTTTTACCACCATGGCGCTGAGAGACTCTGGGGAGACTCACGCCAGAGATGTTCTCTAATGTTTAAAATGGAGAAAGAAGACACTTTCTGCAGATGATCCATGTTTGTGCTTTTTTAATAATACTATCATCTTTATGAGGTCATAGTTTGGTTTGTTATACACTGGAGTTACAAAGGAAATTAAAATAGACTAAAATTTGAGTAGCCCACCAACAGTAAACAGTACAGTATTTTAGGGGGCGCCCCCGCCAATGAAAGGTGGGTAAGAGAGGAGCTAAGAGGTCACTGATAGAATGCCTATACATACAGACGTACATACCAAACACACACCCACACTGTCTCTTACTCTCACACACACACCCACCCACACGCACACACAGGTATGTACTGTACAGAAACAGTCAAAAACGATGGAGCCAAAAGACAAGATGGAGTTCCACTGAAGTCTTCACAAAGCACATTTTTTTGTCTTTTTTATTCCATACTGGTGTTCCATTTTGAGGACAAATCGGAAGATTTTTTTTTATGATTTGGAAAAAAGTCAACGTCTACCGTTTGCATCTCTTCCGCAAACAACACGTGTTCCTCTTTGATTCTTTGAGTCCTCCTCTATCCTCGTCAGATAATCAAAAAAAATAAGAACAGTTTTTCTTTTTGCGAAATTGATGAACAACAATCCCATACATTCTGTTCATGAAGTCAAAGTGAAATGTTCTTTCGAGCGAGCGTCCTCCACTCAGGGTCAGTCCTGGTCTCCAATAGGACAGGTTCCACCACACAGCTCTCCTCTACTCGCACATAAAGATAAACATCTGGACATTTGTACTTCCTGTATTTTGAGTCCATTTACCTACCACCACTTCGATATCAACAAAACTTCTCTTATCACGTGTACCGGTGGTGGAACATTCTAGATACAAGGTAGAGGCAGGGTTAGAACATTCCAGGCCCGGGACTGAAGCCCATGTCCATGTCCATTCCTCGCGGCCTCATCTGGCCCCCCATCATCATTGTCTGCTGGGGGGGGCCACCCATGCCTTGCAGTGACATCATCATGTTAGGGGACCCCCCCGGGCCGGGGTGGGGCATCTGTCTGCCCTGCATCATACCCCCAGGCCCCCCAGGGGACATCATCCGGTGCTGGGGGCCCATCATGCCCTGGCCCATGAATCCTGGGGGCCTCATGTTGTTGTGGCCAGGGTTACCCATGGGCATGTCTTGGGGGCCCATGCCCCCACCTGGCCCCCCTTGCATGCTCCCCATCCCCTGCATGGGTATACCCATCCTAGGGGGGCCATCACCCATCATTCCTTGCATGGGGAAGCCAGAGGGATGTGGGGGCTTGCCACCTGGGTTGTCTCCCCCCCCCCCACGGGGGAAGTAGGAGAGTGTCTGACTGGGCTTCTCAGACGGGATGATCCTGGACAGATCGAACTCAGGGATGCCCGACGCCCCGGGGCGCATCACTTCATGGAGATCCGCATCGCTGAATCCTCCCTGCATGCTGTTGAACTCTGGCCCACCAGGGGTGTTGGGCTTGCACATTCCCCCATCTACCCCCCCGCCATGAGGCATGTTCCCCATTCGGCCCCCCATAGGGCCGCCCTCCCCCTGAAAGCCCATGGGGTGACCAGGAAAGCCCTGTGGTCCAGGGCCATTGTGGGGTGAGAATGGGCCTTGCTGGGAAGGGGACTGGGTAAGGGGGTAGCCCTGCCCTCGGTGAGGGGGGTAGCCCATTCTTCCCTGGGACATCATCTGGGGGTTGTTCATGCCCGGGTCCTGGGGGTTGGGAGGCATCATCATGCCATGGGGCATCATGCCAGGGCCCATGTTGGGGGCATTTGGGGAGGGCATCTGGGGGGGCATGCCATGGGAGAGGGGCTGGGAGCCCATGGGGGTCATTCCCAGTGGGCTGAGGGCCGGCATGGGTCCAGAAGAACCGGGGACCATCATGCGAGGGCCACCTTGGTGATGGTTCATTACCATACCTACAGGGGAGGACAAGAGAGGCGGAGGAGTCTTAGACAGCAATCATATATACATCCCTCAAAAGGTTTCATTACAGGAATGGCGTCACCAGTGTGGTTGTGTGTGATGTGACGCATGTGTAAACCTCCTACCGTTGTTGTTCATGGAGGGGAGGTTAGGAGAGCGAGCGGGAGGTGAGTCGTCATCGGAGCTGGCCACCGTCTTGATGGCATCGTGGTACAACGGGGTGGAGCTTGGCATGGCAAACTTGGACATGCGTGACATCATGATAGAGAGCGGGTTCTGAGAAAGCGTGGGCTCGGGGGGGATGGTGTACGGACTGCCGGACGGGACGCTGCCGGGAAGGGACATGGGGCCAGAGGGGGCCCCTGACGAGGGTGGGGCCGGGGGGCCATTTCCCCCTAGGAGGAGAAAGAGAAAATTGAGTGGGGGGGGGGTTGAGAGCAACACTTAAATATGCTTAAGCAAATATGTGATTTTTATATTGATTTAAAATGTAAGAGAAACTTTATGATGTCTTTATACACAAGCATACTCAAGCATCCTACAAACACCCATCAGGTCAATAAGGAGGTTCATGTAAGTGCAACCCTGAGCAGTTCCAGTGTACTACCACAAGGAGATGCCAATGAGCTATAATCCAATGATTTTAATTTTTGAAGTGAAGATGAGTGTTCGTAGGCATGAATGGTGCTCTGACTTGATGCATTGTCTTATTCATAAAATCTAATCCTGCCCCAGCTACAGATGGTATACCATTGATTATACCAGTAATTTACACAGACATATAAGCAGTTAGGTAATTTTCTACCCGTCATGTAGTAGGAAACTCGAATAGCTATGGTTTCAAATGTTGCCCTTTTTTCTATGACAATATGAACCATGAAAAAACATTAGATTGAAAAAATAAAAACATTAAAAGGTTTAATCAAAGAATCACGATTGAATAAGGAAAAACGATAGGGAGAATAGAAGTAATAAGAGAGTAATAAGAGAAAGAGTGTTAATGTACCTTGGTCCATGTTGCCCATCATGTTGGGGGAGGTCATGCTGAGGGGGGGTTTCCCAGGCTGTGGGGGCACTCCTGGACTTTGCATGGGGGGTTTAGGGGAGGAGGCCCACCCTGGGGAGGGGTTGGGAAGAGAGGGAGACCTCATGTGGACTGGGGAGGCCCCTGCAGACCCCATCATAGAGTGAGGGGACTTCATGGGAGCGGAGTTGGCCGGAGCAGGAGGGGCATTAGGGCCTGGGGGGCCGGAGAGCATGCCAGCCAGCTGGGAGGGGGTCTGGGGGGACTTGAGGTTCCCAGAGGGGGAACCCATCATGGGAGACTGGACCTGCCTCAGAGGTGGAGACTTGAGGGGGTTGACACTGGGGGAATTGCCTCCCCCTGCCTGGACATTGAGGTCGGCAGGTTTGCGGCCTCTCTGGCCCTGTGGAGGCCCAGAGGCAGGGGGCAAGTGGTTGTGGCGGCCGTTACCCCCGGTTGGGGTGGAGCGGTGCTCGAGACCAAAGGCCTGCTCTCCATGCATGCCTCTCATACCTCCAACAGGACCTCCGGGAAAGGGCCGACCAGGCCCCAGAGGGAAGTCACCTGGCTGGGCCTGCTCGGAGAAGTGGGGTCCCTGCATGGGCCGGCCCTGGGGCCCCATGTTCTCCATGGGAGGCCCTCCACCTGCTCTCATCCTCATGATCTCCTCTGGGCTCATGTTCATGGCTGACTCGCGGAGCTTAGAGGGGTGCATGTGGGGTCCAGGTCCAGGGCCCATGCCAAACTCAGGCCCCATGTCTCTGCCACCCATGGGCCCTAGGCGGGAGGAAGGGCTCATAGGACCATCGCCAGGCATTCTAGGAAACATACCCATCCCGTTGCCAGGCTCCATGCTACCTCTTTGGTGCCCCATCATTCTTTGCATGTCCATCATCATTCCGGGAGGTAGTCCCTTCTCTGCAGCCATGCCCTGATGGAACATCGCTTCCTGGACGGACTGGGGGTTGGGGAAGCGCTCCCCTCGCCCCCCAGGGCCACCGAACATCCCTCCTGGCCCTCCAGGGAAGCCCCTGCCATCACCCATCCTAGGGGGCATATCATCCGGCCAGCCCATGCCTGGCCTGGGGGGACCCTCCATCTCTGGGTTCATCATACCCTGAGGAAAGCCTGGCATTCTCTGCATGTGGGAGGGCATGCCCCTAGGACCGGGGCCCATCCCCATACGCTCCTGGTAATGCTCTGGGGGCCCGCCCCCAGGACCCCCCCACATCTCCCCAGGGCCCATCTGGTAGGGTGGTGGTGGCCCACGCATCATGCCGCGTGGCCCATGGGGGTGCATCATCATGTCTGGAGGAAGTGGCCGGTGCTGCATTTCCTGTTTTCTCTTCTTCTCCTCGTAGAATTCCTGTTGCAGCTTCAGCCACGCCACCTGGGCCAGAAAAGGAAAATCATAAAGAAAATACTAATAAATACACAAGAATACAAACATGTGCAGGTAGGGTCAGATCACAATAATACAATATTCACATTTAAATAAAATATGCACTATAGCTGCAAGCTATATTCCACTACGTTGTGGACAATTTGATAGTTGACATGGGAGAGAGAGACACGTATCTCATATATTTACAACATTTCAAGGCAATTGGATCAATAGGTGATTTTATGTACATCTTTGTTATTTTTCCACAAATGGATAAAGGAAAAATACGTCATGCAGACATTTTGGGATCTTTAAAAAATGTTCCAAGAGCAATAAGTGTGTAAGTGTGTCCAGAAGTTTTGGACACATGGGGTGGAAATGTCATCACTTTGGCATGAATTGGGGAGTAGCCAGTAACACCACCTGTGGGTCTCTAGTTTCAGTGAGCCAAAGTAGATACGAATGTACCAAACTGTTTTATTGATCGAGCTTCATGGTTAAGGAGAAGAAGACTTAGCTTTATTAGCATTTGCACTCTATTAGCATTAGCTTTGGCCAGTTTAGCCACAGAACAGACAGTGAGTCCACCAGCCACTGGAAAGATTTGAATGTGTGTGTGGGCTTCAAGCTGTCGTGTGTCAAGGGCCAAGTGCGCATCACAATGGAGCAACTGAGAGTTGGATTAGCAAATTGGCACTACTTGCAGATAAGTCCATAGGTCAATGTGGCATTTATATATGGACACATAAAATATGTGCCATGGTTTTCAATTTACCAATAAGCAACTATATCCACCATTTTAGGACATATCTCTCAGCTTTTTGCCAACTCTAGTGACACACGTGTACCAACTTTCAAACCAATGGGACACCTAAAAGATTAAGATAGTTTCAGTGCCCACATTTTGCTCTCTAGAAAAATCCAAGATGGCGGACATTATGGCTTCTTGAGGCTTTTTGTTCCTCAGGAGAAATGAGGCATGTACCAAGTTTCTGACAAATGTAATGGAAATGCCTTCACTTTGAATTGGGGAGTGGCCTGTAGCGCCACCTATAGGAGAATCTTCAACCAATGACAATGCGGCATTTCACCGCATGATGCAGAACATGAATGCAGAACAGGAAAGAAAATAAACCACAGAACGAGTGAGAGACACCAACGAATAAAGTGAGAGATTAGTTGATGAGAGAGTTGTGTAAGGACAAATTAAAACGACAAAATGAATCCAGAAGAACCCCCCCACCCCGCTGATGGTGTTGAGAACGAAATTAGGATTCTCACCAACCACGCTGTGCCCATACAAAAAGGTTCACATCTTGTGATGTAGATATTTTTTGGATTCAGACAAGACAATGAAAGTCAAAATCATGCACATTGAAAGCAGTGTTTTGCTGTAGTGGCAGCACCGCAGGGTAACGCCACACAGAAACTCCAGAAACTGCAATATGCGATAAAATAAATATAACTGCTTGGATCTGCAACTAAGCGATGGAGCCATGAATCTCACAAGCCACCAACTAACATGTTGAGCTGCACCAAGCGTAGGAGCCATGGACCTTGCGACTGCCAACGGGTACTGCACTAGCATGCGCCGCCAACGGGCACTGCACTAGTTGAAGCTGACAACCGGAATGTTCCCTTTCAGCTGTCCAAAGTTGATTTGCCAGTCAGGCACAATCATATTTTGTGTTGCGTTTCCTTCTATAGCAGGGTAATCTGTATTGTGATTCTCATTTTATCCAGAATTGTGCAGTGCTAGTTGACCAGTTTAAAGGAGAATAATAATAATAATAAGAAGAATACTAGCAATAACAATAGGTTTCCTCTGAACGGAGGAACTCTAATAACAAATGATGTGTCATGTTGTACAGAAAACAAAATGCTAAACTTAATTGAGTGCATTAAGTCACCTGCTCTGGGGTCATCTGGTCACCATCCACGCATCCCCCTGGACCGCCCATGTGGGGGCCCATTTCATCCTGGGGGAAGGGGGGCATGTCTCTTGGCCCGTGTGGGGGCCCAAAGGGTGGTCCTTGGGATCGAGGCCCCCCACCCCCACTTGGCGGTCCCAGGCTCTGGGACTGTGCCATCATGGCCTGGAGAGGGCCCTGCTCCGGCCTGCGCTGCCCACCCTCAGACATGCCCTCGTGGGGTCCACCATGGGGCTGTGGGGGCCCGGGTGGAGGGGCATCTCTGTCATCAGGGAAGAGCATACGCTGGATGTCTCTTAGGGTCTGGAGGGAGCGCTGGCGGTGCTCCAGCTGCTCCTGGGACAGGCCCTCCGTGTTGGCCTCCATGTTGAGAAGCTCTTGAGCCAGCTGCTGCTGCTGCTGCTGCTGGGGGGTCAGACCTGCCACACCAGGCCCCCCCATCTGGCCTACCTCTCCTCCCTGGGGCTGGTTGTGGCCTGGCTCAGACTGGTTGACTGGAGGTTGCTCATTTGGAGCTGAATGGTTGCTGGGGCTGCTGCCAGGAAGGCTCTTGGGGTCCAAGCCCGCTGAGGAGGCCCCATCCTGGGCAAGGCCACCGGATGTGCCCCCCTGGGTGGAAGGCTGGGATGGAGGTGGCTCAGACAGGCCAGGTAAAGATGGTTTGGACCCAGATTGGTGGTTCTGGTCCTGGGGGTGAGATGAGGGCTGCTGTGGGGGCTTAGAGTCGTTACGCAAGGGTCCTCCTGGCTGGTTGTTCTGAAACAACCAGTGAGATATGAGTAATGGAAGGCAAATGGGAAGGATGTCTTATAATATTAATATAATTTCTATCATTGTGAATGTGTGTGTGGTTACCAGGAGGAGGTGTGCCTTGTCTTTGCTGTTGGAGATGTTCTTCATGTGGAAGGTGATGATATTTTCTGTGTGGCCAGTAAGAACTGCATCAGCTGCCCTGAGGACCACAGAGCATTTAGTAATTTAGCAGACGCTCTTATCCAGAGCGACAGTCTCACATCAGTCATCGGACAGCTTGGGTCGTACCGTGTGCGTTTGTTTGTGTGAGCAAGTAGAACGCGTATTAGACTAAAGGCATGAAGGAAATGCCAAGGTCAACAGACTAAACAAACAATTTGACACACAAACAACTTTTTCACCCACACACCTCCCACTAAACATCCAGAGCTTTGATCTCTAATTCCCAACAGAGCTAATCTGAGCCAACTGCAGGCTACACACTGACACACACTTTCCCACTGCACTGTCACTTGTATACATTCTGCACAGACCGCATGCATAGCTGGGAACAGAACCAGAAGGTAGAAAGAGGGTCAAGATCCAGCAGATAAACATAAACATCGACGACAAACAAAAAACAAAAGATCAAAGACACAGCTACATGCAAAAGAAAACAATTCCAGCTTTTGACATCAGTGTCAGTGATTTCATTTCAAACTATTAGCTTTAGATACAAAGTGTGTATGTGTTTGTATATGTGTTTCTAATGGTTTTATCTCAGATTGACAGAGTGCATGACTGAAATACTGGTTTGTGTCCGTCTATATTAAAGGTCAGACTAGTATAACAAAAGCAGTATTGATCAGACACGCGCACACTACTTACTTGTTTGCCATCTCTGTGGTAAAAACGTAGACAACTTTAGACCCGCCCTTCGGTCCGCCGACTGGGTCTGAGGTGGGGCCCACACCTCCCAGTGCATTGTGGGAAGGTGTAGAAGAACGGCTCAGCCCGGCGTTGGAGGTATTGTGGGACATGGAGTCCTGGGGCTTCACATCACTGGAGTTACAGTCTGGATGTGGGAAGAGGTGACATGACATGTCAGTTATTCATATCTAGTCAGCTGATTTTTCTTTAAATTACGACAGAACTTAAAAAGTGATCTTTAGAAATGAGAACAAATCTAGGTCTCCATTGGTGAGACCAACTGTGGAAAAATAATAATAAAACTTGGTACAAACAATGTACATTGTTTCCATTATAATGTTATGTTTTATATTTACTCTACACTATTAGTTATTATGTGACTAACCTATCTGACCATGTGAAAGAAAGAAATGGAAGATGGTTGAAACTGATCCTCAAAAAGATGAGGCCACAACAGGCTGAACAGGACAGGGTTATGTAGTGTATGTCATGCTACATCCCGGGTTGTATGAATCACTGATAAGGTAGAAGAATGCATCTAACATACACTTCCAACTATATTTCGACTACTGCTACCAATACTGCCATCACTAATACTTCTGATTCCACAACTCATGCCAGAAGACTTACTGAAGAATCCTTTGTCATCCTCATCACTCTCTCCACCGGAGCACCAGTCTGCACCGCTGTAGGGCTGCCTCCTCTCAGCCACACACATCCTCTTCACCCTGCTGCTGTCTGGAACACAAACACACACACGCGAGAGAAGTCAGTGTGATGCATCCTCTCATTTCTAATGACTCATCTACACGTCCACTGATATATTAGTGAGTGCCTCACTCCCACTCCCAAAACTAGCACTTCCATTCTGCCGTTTCACCTGGGTGTCTGTAAGGGGGTACGGTGTAGGATCTGACTCTGTCCCGTCTGATTGGACGGGACGGAGCAGCTGTCTCACCTTTGTCGTCTGCAGTCGGGGCACCAGTCTCAGGCTGCTCGTAGGACTCCACCGACGTGCTCCTTTCTCTCTTCACCTTGACCTTCAACCCCTGGCCGGAGGCCAGACCCTGGCCATTCTTCAAGGCCAGGTTGCCCCCCTTGTTGACAAGAGTTTTGGAGTCACAGGGAGAGGCCTGGGATTGGCTGCCGGTGCTCCCCGGCTTTCCCTGATTGGGCAGTTTGGAGTCCAGTTGGGAGGGAGACATGACGGGTGGCGAGCGTACCATGACGTCCGTCTTGGGCTTAGGACTGCAGTAGGAAAAAAACAAAAATTGCATACAGGTTTGACCTCATTCATCCAAGCTGAATAGTTCTTAATACCGCATTTCTTCGAATAAACGCCGCCCTCGAATA
This sequence comes from Osmerus eperlanus, assembly GCF_963692335.1. NCBI lineage: Eukaryota > Metazoa > Chordata > Actinopteri > Osmeriformes > Osmeridae > Osmerus > Osmerus eperlanus. The sequence goes on from NC_085020.1 coordinate 10,715,079, forward strand.
AACGCTGCACCAAAAATTAAAGTTGTGTAATAAACGCCGCCCTCGAATAAACGCCGCACCAAAAATGATCTGAAAACGGTTATTTAATTGGTTAAATTCAACCCCAGTATTTATTACACATGTACATAACTTTCTGCACATCTTTCTGTTTGAAAGCTAACGTGTATGAGCGTTTAGGCATGCTGCTTCAGATTTCTACACAATGTAGAACACTTGTATTTGAGACAGTTGTACTACCAACGTACACCTAATTGATAGCCAATGAGAAAGGGAATTGCCACACTCAGACAAACAAAGAATTGACAGAGGTCAGCAGTAGTAAATTAAACCTGCATTTTTAGCTACATGATTCATTTGTCACAATTTCAGCAACGAAGTTGTCTATGGCCGCACTGCAGCTACAATTCAAGAAATCTCTCTTACTAATTAAACGGCGCCCTCGAATAAACGCCGCCCTCGAATAAACGCCGCACCAAAAATGTACGTTATTTAATAAACAGTGCCGCGTCTATTCGAAGAAATACGGTATTTGGCAGCTAATTCACTATTTGCTCACAGGGATAACGCTTCCCTAATGTCAACAGGTACAGATCAGGCCGAAGCCTGGGACGAGGAAGTAACGTGTCAAAAAAGGCTCCATACGATGAAACTCAAGTCAGATGGCTGGCTATGCATGGACCATAACCCTCCTTTCCTAACTCTACTTCCTCTTTCACACACAGACACATGCTATCATCATAGGCACGCACATCAGACACTTTTTAAGTGAATGGGCCTACTATATCAGACACCACTGCTGTGGGAATTCCCCCATCTCCAGAGAGCCAGAATGAATAATAGTGGAGAACTAGAGAACACATTATCAAAATGGATTGGGTGAGAAATAGGGGATGGAATCTTTTGGTACCTCACGATTCGAATAGATTCTTGGGGTCACGAATCGATTAAAAAGCGATTCACGATTTTTTAGCCAAAAATGTTTTTGGGATACAAAATAATAATAACATTACAACAACAACAAAATTGCTAGAAGACTAAATCGCAATTCGAATGTGAATCGATTTCCCCCCCCCCACCCCCTAGTGAGAACAGAGGGGAGGGGAGACGTTGGATGCCAATGAGAACGAGTGCTTAGAATAACAGGACGCTTCAAACCAGCAGAGAAATCAAAATAGCCTACCACTCCCTACACACAAATAATGAACATACTCAAAATCACATTCACAGCCTACAAACAAATATGCAGGCCATTATTTACACAATTATACCACTAGCATACCGCACGCCCCTGGTCAAACCTGTACACAGTTCTCAGACACATATGTAGCCGAAGACATATTCCAGCATAGGCTTTCAAAATCCCTACACATACAAAAGCACAAAAACAGGTGCACGCACACTTTCTGTGAGGCAGGGAGCCTAGGCTGGCCCTGGCAGGGGCTTGGCGGTCCAGACACTCGTTTCCAGAGGCTCCAGAAACATGAGTCAGCGGAGAGAACATCCAAACATTGTGTACTCCCTAACCCCAGGCAGGCTCTGAAACATACACACCAGCTACCAGAGCGTGATTGCGCACACACACTAAGTTCTTTCCGAGTCCCTCCAGTCCACAGCACCATGTGGGAGACGCATGAGAAATGCATTGCTGTTGTTGAGGGACAAACAAATTCTGTCATGTTTTAACCTCTAATTATATGGATTAGAATTATAATCTTAAAAAAAGAATTGTTTCACTTTCTCTTCAGCATTTATAATATGGAAAAATCACAGCAATTGTCATCTTATTCAAATTGCTTGATTTATTGCACAATGGAACCCCAATTAGCAAACTACCAGCCCACCCTGTATTCCTGTTTGTATTTTTAACAAGAGCAGAGCTCTACCTTAAAGAGTAATGCAACTCTTAAGCATTCAAAAAAAGGCTTTCTAGTTGAACGCTGTGGGTGGGGGATTTTCTCATGTTTCTTCAGGTGAGGTGCATGTATCCATATTGGAGGTCGATGAAATGGTCTATGAGACACTTTGACACAATAATTATAGCTAGCTGGTTCAAGGTAGAAACTAGGGAGCGCGATAATTTTGCCTATAAAATCAAGTGACATTTGCGGCTGAAAGGTCAAATGATGTTGAGGATTCCTCGCCATCCAATTCTCCTTCCATTGATGGCCTTAGCCACATTGGTCCAGAGCCTTATCTTTTCGAGTCACTGGCACTGGTTTCAGCACAGCCTGTCGACAAGACTGGCAATGGAGCTGAGGCAAATGGAGGGAGAAGGGGTGGACGACGTGCAAATACATGCCCTCCATTTTGGCAGCTTAATTTCAATACGATCATGTAACCATTTCTGTGCCAATAGTAATTCAGCAGGAACCTGTGTCGCCTGGAACTGCTATTGCAACTTCGAACCACACGTACGATTAAGCACTCACAATCAATGTCATTTTGTAATGTAATATTCCATTAATTGAAATGTATAAACGCACATAATAACGTATCCTTGACAAAAAGCACTTGACATCAAAATAACTGACCACTACTGATGCTGGTTCTCCTCATGAAGTCACAGAGGGTAAGGGTTAGCCTATGGGTGTTGTCAACAAGCACATCTCAGGAGATGGTACTGCATGTACCGTTTTGCCATCTATCATCTATCTATGAATTGTTGTGTGTTTGTCTGTAGCTTGAATATTTAGAGAACCGGGAACTTTATGAAGTTGCAAGTCGTCAGGTGTCTTGCTCAGGACCCAAGGACGTACAGTGCCGTGTGTGCTGTTGTTTGGATGAGCTGTTGGTGGTAAATAAGGCATTTCAACATATAAACGTGTCGCCGCCATTCTGAGCTGCACTAAGTGATGAAGCCATTGATCTCAAGATCCACAAACAACATTTGTGTCCATTTGAGCAGGCCATTATGCAAAAACTTTTCCTGAGTTGCCAAATGGGCCCCTTTCCTTCACATGCTTACAAACTACCAAGTGCATTAACACCGAATCAGCTCATCCAAACAACGTCAACCTTGTCCTTGGGCCCTGAGATGGACACCTGTATAATTACTAATTTGCAGTGCCCGGATCCCATGAAAAACATTATAAAACTTGCAGACACACGCATTCCTTGCATTATAGTATAGATAGATGATGCCCCCATATCGGGAACAACAGAGGGTCTCCATTCTGCATGTCGGACACAGTTTTATTTTTACTTTTAGTTTCTATTCAGATATTTTTTGGAACATTTGAAATAATCCATTATCTCACTCCATAGGGTTAGGGTTAGGCTCAGATTTAGGGTTAGGCTCAGATTTCAATTTATTGTAAAACTTGACCTAAACTTAACAGAGTACTACAGTACAGCCTACTAGAAATCAAGTATACTTCTGGAAATAAGCAGTTACCACGCCTGGGCCTTTCACCTCTTCTGAAGCATGTTTTATTGCTACTCAATTTTTATGATATTAATTATAATTAGCGTTACCACAATACATTTAAATATATACCATGTGTTTTAGGTTCACGCCTATAACACAACTTCCCCCACTATGAACAGAACTTCATAGAAAACACTTCACACATGGCTCTACAACCACACATGTCTTCAGAGAGTTCAGGTTATACCCAGGCACATCTATCTCTTTGACAGAACCTGACATGAAGTTGACAGACATGGATCCATGCCCACTAAACCACTACCTCTCAATATAGCATTTCACCTCACTGGACAGGGCGATACATCACGTCAACACATGCACATCACACTACACACACACACTTTGACACGCTCTCTCACCTCTGTGTGTTGGCGGAGGGGGAGTTCTTCAGTCTGTTGGCGTGCATTGAGGGAGCTCCCAGGACCACAGAGCAAGGCGGGGTGATGAGCTGGTGAGAGCTGCCCGTGTGCGCGAGCGGAGCTTTGGCTCGCACGTTCCTGGACCCCGAGCCAGGAACGGCGTTCCCAATATTCCCCAGATTCCCTCGTCCGTCTTTGGCCTCCTCCCTCTCCTTCTTCCCTCGTTCCTTCTTGTTGAAATGTGTCGCCGCTGGTCCTGCCGCCGCCGCCCTCTCCTCTTGGACCTCCAACATTCTCTCTCTGGCTCGGGGCTCGTTGTGTGGGTGTGTGTGTGTGTGTATGTGTGTGCACGTACGTGTGTATACTCGCGTGTGTGTGAGAGAGAAGGAAACGGGAGAAATTGTGCGTGCGGTGGAAGTTTCCCCAAGGGGCTTTCACAGCCCTCGGGCACACTGCAGAGAAGAGAAGGAGAAAAACTGAAGTTAAACATCAAACTTACTGAGGAACGTCCACGCAACAGTGCAGTGACAGTGATTGACAGTCCCTTCAGCCAATGCCACTTGTAGGGCTTCATACTATAGAGAGAGCCAGCCAGATATCTGAATGTGAAGTATTCAAACATGTTCATCAGAAGGCTAGGGGAATCTGCTTCCTGCTTTGTGTTGGGCTGATGGAAGGACAGCAAATGATTCTAGTTTGACCCGCCGAAAGCTCTGACCCTAGCTCACTGGAAAAACACTAATGCATTACACACACACACACACAAATAAACGCAAGCAAGCAATAATCATTATTCTGAAACTATTTAACAGGAGCTCACCATTGTCATTTGTGTTAAGTCATTTTTGAAGGTCATTTCACTATGTGATCATCATCATCAGTAGTTACTTTGTTCTTTGTATTTGTTTTATTCTTTTTGGGCATTGGTCACCTCACTTGCTTGATTGAGGGGTTAAACATACCCAAAACTGAATCAGTTTGGAAAATTAACTTTTGCCTGCGTACAACATGTCTGATGTTGCAACAGTGGCTTTAAATGAAGTTGAAATTTGATTTATGTAAAAAAACAAACAACATGACTATTACAAGGTCTAGCCTGGCTCTGCCTAGCCGAGCAGCACCACGTGCTGTCTAGCGTTACACAAGCGCTCACACACACACACATTACAGCAGGACTGGTCAGTCACCCTTGAGCACGATCACACATTGAGGAGACGCAAATTAGGGTGCTTGATGACATGGCCCACACAAACACATGCACCGCGCACATACAAAAACGAATGACAAAAAGGTTCTACATCTATTAAGTCTCAGCAATCCATCAAATCCTATTTGCATGCTAGGAGCTGCAGTTCACAGCAGTGAGGTAAACGCAGCTGATGAGAAGGCCCTAAAAAAAAGGACCACCGTCAGCCGTGTAAATGCAGATTTGGGGTTCACCAATGAGGGCAACCAAGCACTCATTAAATATCACACCCCTAGTACTATGTACAGGACAGACACACTGGTACACTGACCACACACGCAAAACATACGTTGTAGGGGAGGAACCATATCCTGACACTACATGTTCAGCGGCAGGGCTTAGAGTGTATCCTTGCTCTCTCCCTCAAGCCACACTGCTCTCACTCACACACACACACACACACACACACACAGGTCACACATATACAGCCCTGCTGGCTGTAAAAAGCCTGCTGATGTTTCAGCCTTATTTATGCAAATCCCATTCGCAGCTCTGCCACAACAGAGCAGTCTCTCTATCCACCTCCCTTTCTTCTTGTGTCTGTGTCTCTCTCACACACACAGCAGTAGCTTGACCACGATCTGTAAATACTTGTGGGTCTATACAGTTTGAGGGACTACACATACACTCCTCTGGGGAGCCTACACCATGTGTGCTCTGCCGCTCTTATAAAAGGTATCTACCTACACTTGCAAACATGCCTGTGGGACTAACCCTGCCTGTTACTACATATTCATCCCAAAGAGTCCTTCAGACACATAAAAAAAAAGGCAGAAACGGGGTGACTTTTCACCACAGACACTAGCCAACAAGGGAGCCAGCCAGTCGTTCAGTCACTCTTACAGTCAGCAGCATGAAGAGACAGCCTGCCAGCTTCCCACTCATTCACAATGCTCCAGTCAAGATGGCTGAACCGACACAGCAGGACTCCCTTTGCTACCTGAGCGGTGACTGTCAGGAACCACACCTTCCTGCTTTCTGAAGAGAGCTGCCACACACACGCTGCAGATTCCTCTTGTCCCGAAACCTACATGCCCTGCAGATACCACTGGTGCTCAAACATCTCCAGAATGATCAGAACTCACGAGTGCTTCTAAAGATAAAGCTGTGACGCCATCAGGGCTGGCTCAGACATAGATCTACTAAGCTTGTCTATGTACACACACAAACATACACACACTTACTGAGCTTTTGTTCCTCCTGCATGCAAGCCACTGCAAATATTTACCGGGAACTTTTTGTTCCGCATTCTCCAGAACTCAATGCTCCTCCAAGTCACACGCTCCTCTCGTCACTCTCGCTCTCCATTCCCACCAGTTAGCTGTTCCCAGCTCTACTCATCCTGGCCTTGCCCTCTTCTCTGTTACACTTTCTCCTCCTGTTGTGTCCTACTCTTCTTCTGTCTCTCCCCCCTTCTTGGTCCGAGCCGAGGCCACACACACACACACACACACACACCTCACTGAGGCCATGACATGGTGACACTCGAGTAATGATAACAGCCCCCTTGCTACTTCCATCAGTGTCATCATATAGATGTGGTCACAGCACTGGGCAACTCTGCCCCTCTCTCTCGCTCACACATACACACACACACACACACAGCTGACTCATCTGCTGGCGTAGTCCGGGCACTGTGCCATATGTGGCGGCCAACACTGGCAGGAGGACTGGTACTCAGCAGTCTGTGGCTCTCATCTCTGTCTCACACACTCCAGACTACACTCTCTCCCTCTGTCTATCCCCTGACCACTCCCCCCCCCCCCTCTCTCTCTATGTGCCCCACACACTCTTTCCCTTTGTCCCTTTCTGCCTCTGTCCTATTTCCAACACTCCAGACTACACTCAACCCCTCTGCCTCTCTTTCTGTCCCATCTTATAGTCTCTCGAGTCTGTCCTTCGATGCCTCCGTTTGTCCGCCTGTATGGGTTTCGCAAACCTCACACCACTCTACCTTTCTAGCCCATCATCTGCTTCTCTCTCTCTCCCTCTCTCTGTCCCGTACTCAGACAGACACACATCTATGACATACTTCAGTCGTATACCAAACTGGTGTTTTTCCCCACACTCAGGTGTCTAAAATCGGAAAACACATCCATTCCTACAACTGGACATCACAGATTTCAACACAGATTCAGATTCACGCCCTCCCCCTCTCTTCCTCCAAGACTCTCCAGTGTGCTCTCGTCTGTGACTCTCCCCCCCCCCCAACCCCCCTCCCTTTGGTCGCTCCCACACTTCGGCAACATTCCTCGCTCGCTCACGCTGGGAGGACGTCTCCCTGTGGCTGGAAGTATTGTGGGAAATCCCAACGGTCTGACCCTCGGGGGTTCACGGCGGCGCACGCTCCCCAGCAACTCACCGCCCACCAGGCCATCGTGAACACCCCCCAAACCCACCTTCGATCCTTCCCTCGGAGGACTGGAGCGTGAACAACAGCCCATGCTTCTCACCTCAACTTGTTTACATGTTTACACATCTCCAACATAACATGAAGTACCCCCCCCCCTTCCCACCCATGCACACAGTAGCCTTGCTGAGACAGGATTAAGCTGCTGCAGAACTGAAAACCGCTGGACCATTGACATTACACTTGGATAGCACACACATACCTACCATACACATTTCCCTGTCTCTTGGGAGCAGCATTAGCACTCTGGAGGGAATTGGTCTGTTGTCATATTCTCATAGAAGTTTAAACACTCTGGCAAAGGACCTGACCAATTAGGCAAGAAATACAGGCCTACACACTGACAGGCTACTAGTGTGGACTAGGCTACTTATGTTATATCCTGATCCCTCCCACATACGTTTACTAAATCCATAGCAGCAAAGGAATCTGGATGAACTTGCTGGAGCCAATCATGGGGGAGTAAACAGTACTAGCCAACCAGCCAATTAGTCAACCAATCAGTCAGTCAATTCAGTACCACACCCCTCAGACCATCACTTTTCAGGCAAGATCACCCTGTAGAACTAGTACAGCCAACAGTCACACAAGGTGAAAGTCATGTTGATTTAGAACCAAAAAGATTCCAATTATGCTCCACGGTAGTTCATAGTAAACCGATTTCCTCAAGCTCCCAAATCGCCAAATGTGGCCGGCTCATTTGTGCTCACATCGGTTTCAATCCCTATATCCACACTCAAAAGCGAGGTCTGGATATGAACAGGAACAATTTGTTATTTTTGCAGGCTATTATAAGACTGATCAGTTAAGGAAATCTGATGGCCCAACGGTGGTGTTTAAGGATTAAGATGATGAGACTATAAAAGGCACAATACCGTCCAAGTGCTGGCCATGCACCCACTACTCTTCATCATCCAGATAGCAGGCTGGGTGCAGTAGGGTCTGAGGCTCTGAGCTTGGACACAGACTGGGGGGGTCTCGAGGAGGCTGGGAGGCAGGCAACTTGAACATTTCACTCAGACACACGCTCACAGACAAGCACACACGGCTGACAAAGCCCCAGGCTCCACATGGATGCGGGCCCTGTCTGCTAGGAAGGCTCACCTGGGGTCAGGAGGACCAGCCCCCACCAGGGCTGATGTGTCAATCACATGCAGCGGCGTGGAGGATGAGTGACAGCTACAGCCTTGCCCATCCACACATGCCCCAGGGGAGAGCAACCACACACACATTCTCGTCACACGCAGGCTACACAGGCATACATCCACGACCTTATTCATTCACGCCATCGTAGTCCAGTTCCAGATTTTGGACGGCATGGCTAAACATGAATTTAACGAAGAGCTGTGTACACAGACTGAGTGTCTGCACCTTGACATGTCTGCTGGTGTGACGGTGGTGCTTGTTTACTGTATCCCTTCATGAGTGCAGAATCCTAAAATTGAGGCAAATACAATTTTGTTTGCTTCTCAATCTTTGTCTCTCCCTCTCTCTCCTGCTATACCGTAGAGTGAGCCCAGGATATAAATCTGAAAACCCACTAAGCAGAAAAGGGATAGGAAAGACGCGAGGCCAAATCACTAGGAAGAAAATAAATATTCTCTCCATGTGTATGTCCACATCTATCTCCCCCGTTCCTGCCGCTCTCTGTTGCTCCTGCCTGGTTAACACTCTTTGGATTAGACAACAGATAAATAAACAGGCTGAATGCTTTCTCAGGCAGTACGCTTTGGCTAGAAAGCCCTGTCCTCAGTGTCCCAATCACACAAGCGCGCACACACACACACACCCATGCATGCATGCAGATGCACACGTACATTTGCGCACACACACACACACACACACACACACACAAACAGACACACAGTCACAGAGACCAGAGGAGCAGACGTGCAGCCAGTGCAAGAGCAGCGCAGACCAGACTTCTCTGCTATAGTGGCTTGTTCAATAGGCATTCACAGGTTTCAAATTACAGGGGGGTCCAGCAGCCATAGCAGAACAGAGCCTCCCCCACAAGACCTTGTATCAATCTGGAATGGGTAACCCCAAACATGGCACATTTAAATACGTCTGGCCCCAGCCTATGTCTACTAAATAAATATAATTCTCGTCTTAACCTATGTATACCAGAGTTAATTAAATTGTAGGCCTAACCTACGGCTACCAAATTTTTACCAAGTTTCGAAACCTAGCCTAAGTCTACTAAAATAAATAAAGTTCAAGGTTTAATCTCTTCAAGAGAAAATGCTGAAAACAAGACATCAAATTGGGAACAAGAAATCATATCAGGGTGTCAGATGTCATTTTTCCCAGTCTCCTGACCGAGTTATGACCTAAGGTATAGCTTCTACAGGCAGACCAAAATGCAAATTAACAAAAAGTGAACACACATTCTCCACTGCAATAGGTCGAATAACATTTGAAAACACGTTAAAATGCTAAGCTTTGAAGGCGGCAGCTAGCGGAGAAAGAGAAGGAGTTAGATGCAGAAGCTGTGGTCTCATCATCAAGTAGGCTCATTGGAGAAACCACCATATTCCGTATGTGTGGTGTGATGAAACACAGAATACATTATTTTAATGCTTTTAAGACAGAGAGTGTGTGTTGAATTCAGGTTACCTCAGAAGGCCCCCTGCCCTCTCAGCAGGGCCTCATATGGAGCACCGGCCCTTGGGTCCCCAGGACCGTGGTGTCTACTCTCCAACTCCTCCCAGGCACAGATACAGAGCTGCACACTGGTCCAAATCCACCTCACAACACCTTAAGCCACAAATAACACACCTGGAACACAGGAAAAAGGAAACTTTAACCACACAGTGATGGATTAACAAGGTAGAGAACAACACATTGGTATGTTTGTTAGACATACGTTTTCATTCTCTAATGTGCACATTTCTGTTTCAATGGCCTTTAAAAGAGCGCTCAGATGTTGGAGAAATATGCTATGCCTGATGGCTCTTAGATGAGTCAAGTATTCTGTAGATCTCTGGTCTCTGGCAGCAGTGAAGTCTGTACTGTTTCATCCACTGGTAATCTTCATATTCACCCTACAGTTCTCTCTCTTACCTACCTGATTCTAACTGGATTGGTGCTAGCTGTGTCAAGATGTTCTAATCTATTCAATGTTTATATATCACAGACTGTCTTTAAGAAGTAAAGAAGTCAAACAAGGCCTCCTTACTAATGTATTTACTAATGTATAGACCTGGCTGGATAGACAGCCTCTTTCTGTCTTCAACTCTGCGACCAGTATCTTTATGGTAAATAACACTCACTATAGCATGACCTCCATGTAGTGATAAAATAGTCTAATTTGCCATTTTTAAACAATTTTTATGAAGGGAAATGATGGTATTTGTAAAAAATACAACAAATCCGTGATTTGAATATTCTTTGTACCAAAAAAATACCTTTTATGACAGATTATTAAGCCTTTAGCAATTTCGAAGTATACATTTGTCCATTATAGTGTGATCTAAGTTAAGGCTATAGCCTAATAGGCTACCAATTTCATGTAAAACTTCTTCAGACTCTCAAACATAGTGTAATTCAGTGGGCTTTTTATCTGGCCTTGGTTATACTTTTGCGTTCCAACACATAACAAAAAAAATCTACACTCCGCGAACAGATTGTCACAATTAAAAAGATCTAAAGAAAAACATACAGATAAAGGACAGCTAAAACTACTCTTTTTTTAACAACCACGTAATTGTGCCCCCTGAAATCTCAGCGCCTCACTGGACAACACTTGGCGGCCAAAGTATTCCATGGCGCTTCAAACTCCAGGAACTTTTTTTCCTAAAAGAAGTTGTTCCTGTTTCGCCAGGACTGGGGGAAGGGAATACTTCAGCACAATTGCGTTCATGGAGCCCCAGTCAGCGCAAACAAAGTCCTCCCCGAGAGGGAGGCACTAGCGGCGGGTGCGATTCGGTACGACGACGCTAGCCCCGGCACAGCACACAAACAACAATTAATGAGATACATTTTTGGCTTTGTCTAATAAAAATGAAGCCCCTCCCACGAACAGCGCTGTACATTTCCAAGTTCAGAATTGGCTATTGTAACAATGTAGCAATTACCGAATTCGCTTGGAAGGCTGGCTATAGGTGATAGCCTGCCTACAAAATTCAGTAGGCCTATACAATCCACAGCACGTTTTTTAAATCATACTACATGTGTTTGTTTTCCTCAATACATTACCCGAGACAAGATTATGCTTTTAGAATGTGGAGCATTCATGCTACATCGTATGCTATTTTCATTTTCACGAAGCACGAGCGGTCCTCGGTAGGCTATAATAGGGATAAAAACCAATATTCCTCCGCGCCGAGTATGCACTCCTGAGAACGTTCTGAATAGTAATCCACCGATAAAATGTGTAAAAAATCACCATTGTTTAAGAAAAGAATTCGCCGCCTGCCAGACTGGGCACGATGGGTTTGAGGCCAGTCTTCAGGGACAGAGGTAGGAGAAGAACGGATACCGGAGTGAGATATCCCCGGGAGGAGGACCCGCGTGTGCCGTTGCCAGGAGATGAGCGGCGACAGCGACACTTTCACCAAAAACTCACCTGGAATGTTTCCTCAAGACGTGTTCCGCTGTGTAGACAAAGCTCTATAAGTGTGGGGATAAAATCCCAACATTATCCGGACAACGTTATAAAATAGAAATATGTCTCCCCCTTCGTCTGAGCTTCCAGTGGTCCTACTCCATTTCATCCAGTCAAGATTTCCTGTCATCCCCCCACCCGTTCCAGCGTATTGGTTTAGTCCGAATTCTAAGTAGCAATTCTAGGTCAGGTCTGTGTGCCAGTGAGAATGTTACTGCCGGACAGAGGACGAGAGAACACAACTGTCCTTACAAGACTGTAAACACGGCCAAGTTGACTTATATGATCATAATTATGATAATCTGAAACTACTTTGACGTAAAAACAGTCAAAATAAATTGCAAGTCAATGTATAGATGGACATTTGTCACGTTTTCTACAGGCCTAAACTACTTTTTCTCACACATAGCCTAATCATTTATAAGCACATACACACAAAGGCACACACTATCTCAAAGTGTAGCAGTAGAATTCATTTTTTAGCTTCTTTTTGTCTGAGATTGACAGAGATCATGGGAGGGGTATTCAAATTAAAGAGAGACAAACACATGCATGTAGGCTAAATGTCAACACAAGACTAAACACATAATAGTATATCATCATAGTCAATCATCAGTTGTCACGATTACATATTTGGATAAGATGTGTATGTCGATTAAAATTAGAAAATCACTTTATCTTAATGCCTTTGTTCCTCTGAGAGACTGGACCATTTAGTTGTTGATGTGTGTGTGTTTATGCATGGGTGTTCAGTCCAACCTCTAGAAGCGATTGTTACATAATAACACTCCACAAAATGTGATTATTGATGTGTGTGTTCATGCATGGCTGGTATAGTCCAACTTTTACCAGAAATGTTACTGAATAACACTCCATTAAATGTGTGTGTGCACACAGCTCAGGCTGTTGATGTGTGTCTCATTGTATGACACAGGTTAGGGTTAGAGTCAGTAATCATGCATATCAGAGAATGCAACAAATCAATGTTTAGCTGCTTAAAACTGCTTGTTGCATCAACATTACCATTCATTAGATCTCTGATTTGGTAAAGGTTTGGGCATTCCAACATGAATTACATTTAGATATACTTTAAAAACCTTATATTTGTGTTTGATGAAAATTCAAACATTGATGAGTGACATAGATACACAACAATGATGCACACAGAGACAATCTTTGCGTACCTGTGATTAATGACAAGCAGGCCAAAGCTACTCTGGACATGTTGGTGCATGCTTGTGAAGATCAGGGACAGACCACCAAGCTGTGTGGAACATCTGTGTGTCTGAGAGTATGTACATGTGAATGTCTGTGTGTGTGTGTGTGTGTGTGTGTGTGTGTGTGAGTGTCTGGATGTGTGTGAGTGTCTGGATGTGTGCATGTCTGGTGTGTGTGTTTATGTGAGTGTGTGTGTTTGTGATAAGCTCATTGTGAGTAACAGTAGGCTGGCAGTATTCCCAGACCAGGAAGCATTTGACATGAACACTAGCATTGCTTTCCAGGTTGGCGTTCTGACTCTCCAGCCAGTGCTGGTTTGGCAAGGCTGACTGGGAGCGCCAGAGAAACAGTAAAACAAGGACCAGATCTTGCACCGTGTCTGAGAGGAAGAAGTATATTCAGATACACCCAATCCGAGTTGCATTTGTATGTGTGTGTCATGGAGAAAGCGAATAAGCAAGAGAGAAAAATGGAGAGAGTGCGTGTGTGTGTTAGTGTGAGTCATTACAGAACACTAGCATTGACTTCTCTCTTGTCATGTTACCTTCTGCATTATTTAACACTTTGATAAATGCTTCCTTGCAGGGAGACATGCTCTTGCCCAAGCATTTACACCACATTCCAATGCATCAACACGTCTGAAAAGTAGAGAATAGAATAGAATCATTGCTTCAGTACTAGAATCCCAGACTGGGGCTCCTCTTTGCAGTAGGTGCTGCTGTATTTTAGTTATTGTTAAATGACCAGTAGAACTACAATGATGGGGTAGTTTAGAACTGTAGAGCAGTTATAGTGATATATTTGTCAGCTGATTTCATAAAGAGGTTGTGCTGTGTGGAGATACCTGAGCTTAGGCCCATGCAGGGTTATCAAAATACTGAGACCGTGAGCTCACTTGCCCGGAGATGAGGTCACTTACTGTCAGCCAATCATCAGGCAGACTATTATCATGGTATGCAGTGTTGCTATGAGTAACAGAGACAAGCACAGCTACAGATCCCCAAAGATGGCTAAGGCATTAGGCTTAAGGCACTGCCCACCTGAGCCTGCAATTCTATTCTATTCCTAGACATTTTGTTTCGCATGCAAGCTGTTTCCTTCTCCTTCCCTTTCTCCTTTTCTCTCCACCCCTATGTTTTCTGATACTAAGCACACAAACACAGAAACCCGTCCATGGCGGAATAAAGATATTTGCCACCAAGTGATTCATAAATTGAAGTCAGAACAATATCTTCCTTCCACCAGTTGTACATCATGTATTCAATTTTTTGTCTCCTTCCTCTTATGTCTTCTTCTCTTCGTAGCAATGGTGTCTGCTCTCCATAGCAGGTGAGCAAAAACATGCCGGACAAGTAAAACCATGTGCATTAACATCATTCACGAGTCAACACCCGCCTGTGTTGAACCAGCACACGAACGGTACTGTTAATGACCAGTCAGGGAGGAGTGTGTGTAGAATAACTCTTAACGAGGATTTGTGTTTGAACTGGAGTGTTTAAGGTTCTTGGTTATTGATGGTTAAGCCTTAAAGGATGCTACACCCAATTACAAGCAAGGATAGAGAGCATTACAAACTAGACAAACAAATGTTCCCTGGATCATAAACTGTACATCGGAAAATAAATCACACTAAATTATTAAATTATGTAGTTTGAATGAAAGCTTAAATGTATCATATTCAATCCCTTTCTCTTCCTTCTTCTGTTTCTCTCTATGAATGTTTGCAGAGGGGAAACGATGGATGCACACATTCCACTACCAATATTCCCCCTCACTCTATCTTGTTGCTATGGGAACCAAAGCAGACGGGAGACAGGTTCATATCGTCCTCCCTCAGGTCTCCAGTCACAGTCTCCTTCCCTCTCTCTCTCTCTCTCTCTCTCTCTCTCTCTCTCTCTCTCTCTCTCTCTCTCTCTCTCTCTCTCTCTCTCTCTCTCTCTCTCTCTCTCTCTCTCCCTCGTTACTTTGCTTCCTCTCTCCATTCCTCTCCGCCTGTCTTACTTTAAATATGAATCTCTCTTTTTCTGGCAATTCTCTCTCTCTCTCTCTCTCTCTCTCTCTCTCTCTCTCTCTCTCTCTCTCTCTCTCTCTCTCTCTCTCTCTCTCTCTCTCTCTCTCTATGTCTCTCTCTCTTTCTCTTACCCTTCCCTCTCTCCCTCCCTCGTGTCTGAGCTGGCTGCTCCTGTGTGGGCCACTGATACTCGCTGATTAAAGAAAGTTATAATTTGATTTTCTCAGCAGGCGTCGTTTAATAGAGCAGTTTAACTAAAGCTGTGCCTTCCCCAGGGCTTAGAGAGAAGGAAGAGAGAGAGAGAGAGAGCTTTAGAGTCATATACTAATCCCAAACACTGAGCAGTCACCCACCACTAAACTCTTTCTCTCTCTGTTTCTCTCCGACCTTGTAATTCTGTCTGCCTACTGGGCTCTCTCTCTCTCCCTCTCTCTCTCTCTCTCTCTCTCTCTCTCTCTCTCTCTCTCTCTCTCTCTCTCGCCTTTCCTCATCCACTGCTCTAATCTGTCACTCTCTCTAACTACACCATCCCTCCTTCAGTGAGGGAGGCAGATTGAGAGCATGTGTTTGTGCATGTGACAGTGTGTGTGTGTGTGTGTATACAGACAGGCTGTATTACTGGCCCATTGTGATAATAACGTTTAATTTATCCTTTCTGCTAAAATCAGCTCCACCTCTCTGCCACTCTTCCTCCCTTCTATCTCGCTGTCTGTGGTGTCTAATACCTCCCTATCCTTCTTCCTCCTCCTCCCTCCCTCCCTCCCTCCCTCCCTTTTCTTTTCCCTTTTCCATCCTCCTTACTCACTCTATCTCTCTCATCCCTCCTCTCCCTCTTTCTCCTTCCCTCTCCTTCCTCCTCTCCCTCCCTCTCCCTCCTACTCTCCCTCCTTCATTCTCTGGCCATTTCAGACCCATTTAGTGGGATAAACATCTTGAGACAGACAGAGGGGTTTTGCTCTCTTTCAGAGGGAAGCGGGGAGAGGATATGGAGACTGGCATCGCTGGTGCCTGCCCCAGAATACCAAACAGGGCCTTGGCATCTTAATATGCAGTGTGGGACAGAGCTTGAGATCAAAGAGAGAGACAGACACACAAACAATGTGTGTACGTGTTGTGTTATCGCACTCTTGTCCCATCTTTCTTCATCTTTAAACCTACTATCCTCTCATTCATTTCACCCTCCCTTTGTTCCTGTTTATGTGTGCACGTGCGTGTCCTCCTTGTGATGGTACCTTTACCACTAAACAGTCTTTCAGTCAATAAAATGATTTTTTTTTGCATCAGCCCTAACATAATGGTGCATATATTAGAATAGAGCAAGGACAGAGAAGAAGAGAGGGAAAAAGAGGGGAAAAAGAGAGACAGAAGGAGAGAGAGGAGAAAAGAAAATGGGATGGAAAGAGAGGAAGAATGAGAGAGCAGATAATAAAAGATTAACGTCACGCTTCTCAGAGTGGTGGAATTTGAAAACCCTCCTAATCAAATTATTTATCCCTGTCTGAGAGGAGAGAGAGGGAGTCAGAGAGAGAGAGAGAAGGGGGGGTGAGATAGACAGATGGGGAAGTAGTATGCAGAAAGGTGGTCGAAAAAAAGAGAAGGAAAGGACAAGATTGGAGGAATATGAGGCCTAGAGGATGGTGCTGTGTCTGCTGTGAGTCTGTGTGAGGAAAAAGTGGGATTGAGATGGAACATGTATGTGCATACCCTCAGTTCAACGGGAGGGTCAACACTGTTTTACAGAAGAGAGAGAGAGAGAGAGAGAGAGAGAGAGAGAGAGAGAGAGAGAGAGAGAGAGAGAGAGAGAGAGAGAGAGAGAGAGCCCAGTAGGCAGACAGAATTACAAGGTCGGAGATAGAGAAAGGAAAATATGAAATGATGTTGTTCTTTGATTCTTCTTTATTTTGACACAACACACACACATACTCTGCTCAAAGCTGCTCTCCTATACCATTACTGCTCTTCTCCTCTCTTCTATCTATTCTCCTCTCCCACCTCTTCCTCCCTCTCTCATGGTTAAAGATCCCATCATCCCTTACACAGATCCCTCAGAGTAGACCTTGAGCTACCAGACACACACATAGATGTGTATGTACACACGTGTACACAAACACAGAAGCAAGCACGCGCCGCGGATATACGCTCTCACCCACACACAACACACGAACACATAAACACACATACACAGAGTCCTTCCTCATTACCCTGATCCCCCCTGAGTGACATATTTAACAAAAGGATGCAGCCTCTGGTACCATGGCAACCAACCTCCTCCATCTCTATGCAGTGCTTCAGACTGTTAACATGATAAGTGATCTCTCTCCCCTCTTCCTCTGACTCCCTCTCTCTCGTTTTCTCTTTTTGACTAACTCCCCCCCCCCCCTCTTCAATCGGTTAATTTACTATTTCTCTCTAGCTCCTGAATCTCCTCAACTTCTCACTCTCCCTTCTGGTTTTCTGTCTGTTCCCCTCCCTATGTCGTCATGGTCTCATCCCTCTGTGTGAAATTCTTCTCTTGTGCACAGAGCCCCTGAATGCATCAGACTCCAGCAGAGATGTCTGTGTATGTGTGTGCACGCGCATGTGTGTGTGATGGGGGAGGGGGGTGATTCCAAGGGGCTCTCATATCTAGGCCACTGGAGTCCACGGCAGGCAGTGTGTCTGGTGTCACAGCAAATCAGCTGTCAGCTGCACACTGCCAGCCTGTTCACACACACATGCACAAACACACACGCATACAGTAAACACACAGACACACACAGACACACACTCTCCCCCAAGTCTGAGCATAGACTAAGAATAGCACACCATGAGTTGTTGCCTTCTTCCTCTTGCCCTCTTATTGCTCTCCCTCCCTTTATAATTCCATTTCACCTTTAAATTACGTTTAATTTGGAGGAACAACACACTCAAACAAGACTAAACCCCTTCTCTCTGAGCCCGGGCCTGTCCAGGTGTCTGGGGTGGCATGTCACCCTGGGATCCTGCATGTCTGGACGCATCCACACAGTTTCAAGGTGGG
This sequence comes from Osmerus eperlanus, assembly GCF_963692335.1. NCBI lineage: Eukaryota > Metazoa > Chordata > Actinopteri > Osmeriformes > Osmeridae > Osmerus > Osmerus eperlanus. Next base: position 10,733,378 of record NC_085020.1, read on the forward strand.
GAAGAGCAAACTGGGCCCTGTATTTCTTGTGTGTTCCCAGCTGCATCTCACATGCATTTTTATTTGAGCATGTCTTTTGCTGCATGGAGGGTAGGTGCAGGCAGGCAGCCTCTAATAAGTAAGCTCTCATACAAACACACATACATATACAAATGGTCTAGCTATGGTGGTAAATCTAGGTGTGTGCGTGCCTGCATATGCCTGTGTGTGAGTATGTGGTATTCTCCTGCTCTCTGCTGTTTCTTTGCTGTCTGTGGCCCCCTCTTCTACATGAATACTAATGTGCTTCAAACCCCAGAGATCACCCCTCCTCCCCTCCTTTCCTCCCTCTATCTCTCCCTCTGTCCTCGCCGTGCTTTACTCTCTGTCCCTCCTCCCTGTCTCTATGCTCACCATCCGTCACTCTCTCCTTTCTCACCTCATACTCACCTCCTTCCTCTCCATCTTTTTCCTTTTTTTTTCCTCTCTTTCTTTGCATTGTCCAATCATCTTTTCTTTCTGTACTCTCCAAGTTTCCTCGAGGGGAGATTCAAACCAGGTCACCACAACCACTCCACCTATTCCTGTCTCTTTCAGTAATATACATGTGTGTTTGTTTCCTACAACCATTTCCTCACGAATGAATCATTCCTAACCCCAGCCATACAAACTCATTTGCCCCAACACAGTATTAAATCCAAAACTGAATCTCCTCTTAACTCAGAAATAATTACACATCCTGGTTGGAGACAATGTTAAAACTGTGTAGTAAAAGACGGAAGAGCATGAAGATCTGTTGCTGGTTCAGTCTATAAGTCAGTCGGTTGCTCTCACTACTGCTGACTGGACATTCCGGAACTTTACAGCTTTTCCACACGAAAAATATTCAGCCTGGAAATAAAGCTCCTGCGACTGCCAACGGCGACAGATATTTGGTGTGTGTGTGCATAACGTGAATACGTGTCTGTGTGTATGTGTGCCTGTGTATTGGACAGAAAGTGACAGAGAGAGTGACTGAGGGAAGGTTAGAGAGAGAGAAAGAGAGAGAGACAGCGAGAAAGAGTATGCGAGAGAAAAAAGAGATACAGAACAGAGTAGGGTGCGGGGAGAGCAATGGGAAAAGGGGAGGAGGGAAAAGAAGGGAGTGAGGTAGTGAACTGATTACCTATGTTCACAATGTGCAAAAATCCAAATGTTTCATTTATTCTTGAACGTTCTTCATTCATAGAGAAGAACCCATGTGTTTACTAAGACAGTATATCTGTGGACATGAGAAAACTCTCTCTGCCGTCTGGGATCTGAGGGGATTTTAGAGAGCAACAGGCTACTGTAGGATAACAACACACACACACACACACACATGCACACACGTTCACACACACATACACACTCATTCCCAAGACTAGAACAACCCCTGCTGGGGAGATGAGGAGGCACAAGCTGAAGATCAGTATAGTTGTGCACATTCATACACATACACAGTGTAGATGTGACACGAAATATGTGCATGCAATGAAGACTTGCAAACCAACCCCACAAAACACACAGTAACATACACACATGCCCCCCCCCCTCTCCCTCACCACACACACACACACACACACACACACACACACACACACACACACACACACACACACACACACCACACACACACCCACACACAGAAAAACATCCACACTGCAGGACCCCTTCAGATTTCATCATCTTTTTTCTTTCAGTTTTTTCTCCTTTCTCTGGAGAGGTGGGGAGGGGGAAAAGGGGGTGTTTCATTCCTCTTCTTTTGTTGCTGCTGGTGAGAGAGACCACATATCCATACACAACGCTCTCCCCTGCAACCCTATTCACACCCACACATACACACACACAAAGACACACATCAAAGCACAGACGCTGCCTAAGGATTATTTGAGCCACATACTGGCTGCTCATTCCGGGTCTGTTTCCCTCCTTGAACACCCCTCCTGGCTGGCCACACTTGGTATGGCCCAAGCATTCCTGCCAAGTAGCTTTCACACATGGAGGGGAAGCTTGTCTCCAGCAATCGCTGACAAGCTACAAACAAGACTGTCTCCCTCTCTCCTCACCATAGCTCTCTGCTCTCTCCTCCTCCTTTTTAGCACCCCTTCACCCCCACCTCCTATCCTCTTCGACCTCTCCCCCTCCCTTACCCTCTGTCTCTCTCTCTGATTCTCTCAGCACCCCCCTCCCCTTTCTCTTTGAGAATGTGGGGGCCCCTCTAGCATAAATTGTCAGCTGTTCCTGGGCGGACTCCCTCAGCTCCCTAAACTCCCATAAGCCCCCTGCCCGCATTCACAGCCACAGGATAGAATGGCCCCCTAAGAACCAGGCAGGAAACACAACTATTTGGATGTGATTACTGGCTTGAAGGAAAACAGTCCAACTTCATCAGATATAACGAATCAGTTAGTGTTTCCGTATAAATCCCACATTTGTTATGTATGTGGTCATATGAGAGAATTCGTAACAGGCTTGCGTTACAATAAAATCTATAATCTAACAGTAGAGCGATGACTTTCACCTCAGTGTTATACCAATCCACCCTCATCCAAATGTCAACTCAAACACATCCAAGATGTGTCTATCTGATTCAGTTAGTCATTTTGTATACTGTCTGTGAGTGTTTACCTTGTGTTGGCTGACCTCTAATGTCAGTATAAGGTACTGCATGCTTTCAAAATATTGGTCACTGCCATTATCTCTGTTGATCAAATGGATCCATGTTCAATAATTTACATGTTGTAGCTATCAATGATCTACCACTATTGATCCACTGGGAGGATAGATGGCAAAGTACAGGGATGATGCAGCAGTAACAGCTTCGTCTGAAGATTGTAAACCACACATATGTTGTTGTGATTTGCATCAGAAACTGTTAAGCTGCATTTGTCACACAAATAGGTGGTGGACAAGCACATTTGAAACCGATATAAGAATTGCATGAGTGAGATCCTGGAGCGTGATGGAGTAACAGGTTGAGGCCTTTAATCCTCCAAAATATATGTCGGACCAGCCCATCTATACAGGGACAACTGTGAACCATACTAATATCAACACTACAGGACTGAAGAACAGAACAGTCATGGAAATGTAAAAGGCAAAAGTTTTATTTTATGCTTTATTTTTTACAGGATAGCTTCATTAGAATCATTTGGCCGATAAAATCTAATTCGAGAAAGAAAGAAATGTCTTAAAGCTGCAATAGGTAGCATTACATAACAAAATAAATTCAAATAAGAGAAACAGCACCTCTTAACTTCAGTGTTTTCCTCCAGCTCATGTTTGATTGACAGTGGTTTAACAAAATAAGCCAAGGAGAAAGGTCTGCCAAAGGCAATTGGTTGGAACAGGATTGATGGAACATAATTGACTGGAAAGTAGCAGGCCACTCCAAAATATGAAATTGACATTCCACTGGCACTGAGCTCTGTGTTGCTAAACAACTCCCAGAGGGCCTCATTTACTTACACAACATGTTTATAGGAGACAAAATATTTTCTACTGAATAAACCTTACCTATTGTACCTTTAATTACAGGAGAGAATAACTGACAGTTAAAAAACAAATTCTGAAACACCTCAAATGTTTCAAAAATGTGTAGTAGGAGGGAAAGAATCACATGTATAAAAAAAAAAAAAAAAATCTGACAGTTAAAAGCCTGGGATGTGATATGGAGGAGCAGAGAGAAGAAAAGATGTGTTGGTTACACTGGTAAAGATTCACATTAAAACCTCACTGACACACTTCCTTTAAGTGGGACACCTTCGAAGACGAGAGGCAAGAACAAACATTCAGTTCCTTAACCCCCTCATCCCCGTTCCCTCGGCCACCTTGCCCTCACAATATGTAACCCTGGATGAAGGGGAGCCAATTCGACTGACAAGTGGAGACTCTAACCGACCCACAATCATAACCTACCCGACACACTCAATGGGAAACCTACCACAACTCAAGACCCACGTGACTGGGGCCATCATCAATACCCTAAACAGACACCTTTCTCTCAAATGTGAATACATGTGCTCTTGTACACAGCTGTGACCAATCCTGTCATGTCCAGGGAAATTCCGAAGTAGGGGACCAAGAAAGGCAGGATACCATTTTTAAGGTTCTTGTAACAGCCTCTGTACCTGCACACCACTCCCACCACCACCTCCTTCTAATCCTCTGTGATCATTCAAGTATACCCACTCACATCATCTCCACCCTGCTTCAAGTACTCCCAACTTAGATATCTGTTTGAACCTTCCATATACAACTCTTCCACCTCTCTTAGGTTTGTCAAAAGCTATGGAATAAGTGCACTCAAGATTTGTCTATACATAGAAAAATAACGATAGCAATAATGGCAGAAGGAATAATATTTATCATAATTCGCCATTCAATTACAAAGACATCTAATGAGCGTTTAACTGTGATGTCTTTATCATGCAGTAACGGGACATGCCGGTGGGTCACCGGTTAAGAGCGCATACCTCAGAGCCCTGGGTTTGATTCCGGCCTAGGCTATTTCTGCATGTCCTCTCCCCTACATTTCCTGTCACTCTACCATGTAATTATGCCAGTAAAGAAGAAATGCCCAACAAATGCCCAAAAAATTAAAAAAACAACTGAAAATAATTCTTATACAATGACATCACAGTTCCCCACCCCCTGAGTGTAACGTTCAAGTGTATCACCTGTAGCTACGGCGACGCAAACACAAACTTTAAATTATAATCTTATTTAAATAACAGAACATCAACAATCGATCATCACTATAGTACATAGTCATCTGGATCACGGTAACTACATCACAGAGGCACACAGCGTTATGCTTGAATGCGCACGTGTGTCAATGATGATTCGCATGTACAAGCTTCTGTTCACCTTGTGCCCATCCCTCTTCATTGTTCCAGTTGCCTCAGACCTTCTCCCTGTAATAAATCGCAACTTAATGACATGAAGTTGTACATTTCTATGTACTACGTTCATTGCCATGACATCCTAGCTGTAACACACATTATGAATTGCCTGACACGTCATTACATTGACAACGAATCGTAATGCTGTCCGCACACCCAACCTGTCCTATGTGGTTTGTCCCAAGGAGCTAGAGTCAAGAGGCACCCAGCCACCCACCTCAGTCCCCTGCAGATCCCTGAACCCTGGAGCAGGCCTCAGGAGGCTGCCATGCAGCTGCGACAGCGATACAACTGCTGGTCATGTGTTCTGATGTGGTTCCTTACATTCTTCTGTCTGAAGAAGGTCTTACTGCACAGCTACAGATGGGGAAAGGAGAGAGAGACAATTGAGTCAATTGAGGCAGACAATGTCACAAATGCCAGGTTGAAGTTAAGACAATCACTGGGGATTCAAGTACAGGCCTGGTCAGTGTTTGGGGGGGGGGGGATGTCGTTTTGCAGTGAGAGGGGCAGATAGGGTTTATGGGAAATGTTTGGGATAATTCAAGGGTAAGATGGGCAGTTAGGCATTGTTAGAAAAATGAGAGGCAGTGAGAGGGTTTGAAGGGGCAATTATTGAGGCCAGTGAGAGGGAGATTTGGAATAAATGATAGGGTAAAAGGGGTAGTTGTAGTACATGTATGGGGCAGGGCCAGTGTTTGGGGTTGTTGAGCAATAAGAGGTAAGGTTATGGGTAGTTAGGGTACACGTACAGGGCAGGGCCAGTGTTTGGGGTTGTTGAGCAATAAGAGGTAAGGTTATGGGTAGTTAGGGTACACGTACAGGGCAGGGCCAGTGTTTGGGGTTGTTGAGCAATAAGAGGTAAGGTTATGGGTAGTTAGGGTACACGTACAGGGCAGGGCCAGTGTTTGGGGTTGTTGAGCAATAAGAGGTAAGGTTATGGGTAGTTAGGGTACACGTACAGGGCAGGGCCAGTGTTTGGGGTTGTTGAGCAATAAGAGGTAAGGTTATGGGTAGTTAGGGTACACGTACAGGGCAGGGCCAGTGTTTGGGGTTGTTGAGCAATAAGAGGTAAGGTTATGGGTAGTTAGGGTACACGTACAGGGCAGGGCCAGTGTTTGGGGTTGTTGAGCAATAAGAGGTAAGGTTATGGGTAGTTAGGGTACACGTACAGGGCAGGGCCAGTGTTTGGGGTTGTTGAGCAATAAGAGGTAAGGTTATGGGTAGTTAGGGTACACGTACAGGGCAGGGCCAGTGTTTGGGGTTGTTGAGCAATAAGAGGTAAGGTTATGGGTAGTTAGGGTACACGTACAGGGCAGGGCCAGTGTTTGCCCTTAATGTGCCGGATGCGGTGTATGAGGAGGGCATCACAGTCTCGGAAGGAGGAGTGGCACTCCAGGCAGGAGTGGGGCGCCTTGGGGGGGGGGCTACCAGAGGCCCACCCTTTACCCCTCCCAGACCTCAGTCCTCTCAGCTGCTTCAGCCGCGCTCTGCGAACCGACTGCTGGAGGACGGCGCTTCGGCCATGCAGGGGGAGGGGCCCAGTACGCTTCTGCAAGAAAGGAGCGAGACAGTCAGCAGCTGACAAGGTGAATGTTCTGGAGTCTACTGGAAAACATCCCACAGCTGAGCTAGAGCCATTTGAGCCTGTGTGTATCGGTGCAATTAAACCATTGACAATCTGATTCTAGTTATGCATGAAACCAAGGATGAGCACACAGCAAATGGATTGCCCGCTCCTTCTCCTGGTCCCTGCCTCAGTATCATACCTTTGGTATGTCCCGTGGGGTCCCAGGTTTTGACCTTGCTGCGCTGACTGCGTGGGAGCGCCTGCCATGTGTGGGGGACTTGCTTTGCGGGGGGCTTTTAGTCAGGCGAGAGAGCTTGTGTTGCGGGGGGGGTTGGTGTTTGTGATGGCAGGAGCGAGTGCCTTGTCTGTGACCTTTGTCGTGGCCCGTTCTCCTCTCCACTCTCTCCTTCTTAACCTGAGTTGAGGTGGGGTTTGGGGGAAGTCCTCGAGCTCTCAGGACCCTAACTGGGCCCGCACCGTCCCCAAACCTCTCTCCCCGTGACACTGAGCGTGTCAAGCAGATATCCACACTCTCCTCTTCCCTCTTCACCACCCCCACTGGGCCCCCTGGGGGCCGGCAGAAGCTGAAGAGGAAGCCAGGGTCAAGCAACTTGACAGGGGGCTTGCTCAGGCGCTTGCCCAGGTCTGGAGAGGGAGGCTCGGAGAAGGGCAGCCCCACTGGCAGGGGGTCCACTGGCTCCTCTTTGATGGCCCGGTAGAGCGGATGAGTGTAGAGATGGGGGACAGGGGCAACGTCGGGATCTGTGCCGACTGCCACAGTATCTCTCTTCTTTCTGAGAACTCCCAGAGATTCCTCTAGACCCGATTCCAGAAGAAGTCTGCTGTCCGTCCTGAGGCACTCTTCTTTGGTGGGCCGCTGAGCCTTGCCAACCTCTCTACCTCCAATCATCCTCACCTTGGTCTTTGCCACTGGCCGACCACTGTTATAGCGGACGGCCCTCGTGGTGTTGACCCTGTCCCGGGGGTGTGCCCTAGTAAGAGGAGGGTTGTGCATGTGTGTGACACCATGGCAACTGTGTACAGGGAGAGGCGGTGCTGAGATGGCAAAGTCGTACGGTTCCGGTTTGATCCTGATAACATTCCTCCTCAGAGGCTTGGCGTTGTCATGACAAGGTGGAGGTTGGGCAGAAAAAGGAGCACCATCACTCCCTCTTACAGAACGCCTGAGTTCCCGACCACCAAAGGGCTGCCTGGAGATTGGATGCCGCAGGTTGGGTAACACCACTTTACTGCGCATGCTCCTATCAGAGGGTGGAACAGGTCTAGGGGCAGACCTTGGTCTTTTCGGTCTTATCACCATGTTGACTGGATCACTGGGCTCAGTCTTAATGACTTGTTTGAGTAGGCGGGTGTTAACAGCGTTGCATAGAGGTAGGGACAGGGGAAGACTTCGGAACGCAAGCCCAGGGACCTGTGGGCATGGTTTCCTCCGCTTGGTCAGGGAGTAGTTGTTGACCTTTAACTTGCGGAGGCGTTTCTTTTGTCTCCAACCAATCAGCTCCTCCTGACAGGACAGAAGGGAGGTCCTTTGAAGCCCTAAAACATTCATGAGGCGATACTTCTCCAACACACGAACATGGTCCTCCTCTTCCTCCCTCTGTTCCTCCTCTTCCTCCTTGACCCTGACCAGGGGAACAATAGTCTTGGGCTCCTGTCTGGAGCTGGAGGACGGGCAAGGCTTCTGACCCCGTCTGGGGCTTTCGGGCCTGGGCAGCAATCTCTGGACCTCTTGGGCCGCTCCGGGGGTGGAGCGCAGGAGACGTGTGTGTGTGTGGGGTGAAGAGGGGGTATTTCGAGGGGGCCGGGTCCTCTTACTAGAGGGCGATTTAAAATCCATGAGCTTCATTCTGTTTGTGGGACTGAGGGGCATGTGGAGACTGGTGGGTCCTGGGCCTGGACTATGGGGGATGCGAGGCGAGCGTCTGGGGAAGTTTGTCAAAGACTCATTGGATTGGTCCAGGGTCCACCTGAAGCCATCCTTCCCAAACCCAAGAAGCTCTCCCTCCCTAGCTTCTAGCTTTATCCTCTTCCGGTCCTTCTGGAACTGCGTCTGGAGTTGTTGGAGAGTCTCCTTCTGTTCCCTTTGCAGGGCGGAACAGGCCTCGACTGCGGGCCACATGCCCAGGTGTCGGGCCATGGTGCTGACCTCTGGCAGGTCCTCCGGACGGACGCTTAGAGTGGAGGAATAGGAGAAGTCCAGCAGGGACACAAGATTGTCCTCCCTGAAACCTGAAAGAAGAGGAGGAAGTGTAAGATTGGAAGAAAAGTAGAAAAAAAGATACACCGTCTTTCATCTAATTAAAAGCTCCATTTCAGTCCTACTCCCACCAGTTAAATCTATGTCAGTCTTCAAGCTGGGGGTGGAATCCATCTCCGCAAAGACTTCCTGGAAGTACTCGCTGACCGCAGCCAGCACTGCCTTGTGGGCCGAGTAAGACTGTCCGTTTGTCCTCAGTGTGATGTCACAGAAGAGCCCCGCCTCTCGCTGGCTCCGCAGCTTACTCAGAATGTCATGGCTGTGTGACATCATTGTCTTGGAGACACTCCCTTTCAAGCTGCCACACTCCTGATACGAGAGAGACACAGAGAGAGAGACAGTAAGATAGGGTTAGCACAGCCTGGTGAGTTGGAGATGGTCTGCTATGCCTTCACATTTTCTGGCTTTCAGAACCAGAACATCACCATCTGGGTGGTTCTGAGGTTCTCTTACCATGGTTCTCTGGCTCTGCTGTTTCTGGCAATCTGAGCACCCCAGTACATAGTCCCTGATGTGGAAATACATCCCTGAGGAAAAATCATTAAAGTCATCAACAGCATTATCATCGTTACAAACCAGAGACAAAAGTATACACATTATAGCAGTGTTTTCCTTGAGAGACTTCTAAAATAAAAAGTATTTGTATGGCCCTTTTTACTTCACATATTCCCATAGAACTGCACCTAAACCCTCAAGGATTTACTTATCATCACACCTTTGACGGAACACCTGTAGAGTTAAACCATTCCTGGCAAGTGGCAACTCTGAGGGTTACAATTTCCCCATCTGGTCAGAGCTGCCTGTCCTAGGATGGAACCTCTCTTCAGTAGAGAACATCTGAGCTCGACTAAAAGCATATGGAGAAACTACTAGAGGAAGTCGGACCCAGACTTGCCTACCTACTTATTCGTTCTATGTCTGACAGGTATGGGATTCATGCAACACTTCTCGGAACTGTGTCTTGGGGGGTCAGATGGCTGAGCGGTTAGGGAATCGGGCTACCAATCAGAAGGTTGCTGGTTCGATTCCTGGCCGTGAAAATTATGTTGTGTCCTTGGGCAAGGCACTTCACCCTACTTGCCTCGGGGGAATGTCCCTGTACTCACTGTAAGTCGCTCTGGATAAGAGCGTCCGCTAAATGACTAAATGTAAATTTAAAATGTGTCTTGCTAAGACTAGATGCCCGCTTTGAAGACGGGGCGTCTCAAGCACACTGTCATTAGTAAAACACTCCTTAAACAACTGAAAAACGAATCCAACTGAAGACTCACCGTCCCACCAGTAGTTTTCGGCGACGGCTTTATAGGTTTCCTCCAGGGAAAGGTGGCGCGTGCCTGGCCGCCGCCGGTGAAAGGTGGAGATTGCCCCATGCCGCCGGTCCTGGTCTAAAACCTCCCGATAGTGGATGAATCCTTGCTCCAACTTCTTACGGTACTGCAGCCCGTCTATGATCTCAAAGTTGGGTGAACACGCCATGGACCCACGTCCAATCAAGTCACAAGTGTTGTCAGTCTCAATCATGAGCTCTTGCGCCCGGTCCGACAAAGCTTTGGACAGACAGAGGGTATCATCATTCCTGTAATGAGTATAGGTGCAATCGCCAGCCATTTTAACTTGCCTCTCTATCGAAGGAACTTTATACTATTTGTGTCCGTCTTTTCCGCCGCCCAAAACCCGGCAGCACAAACTGAATACTCTTTCTGGAGGCTACCCCGTCACCTCCACCGACAAGTCACCGCTGGGAGCTGCTTTGGCCAGAACTTCTCAAGTGTCCTGACATGAACTCCACGTGTATCTGATGACAGCTATGGATGGTGAACAACACCTACTAAAGAAGCTTGAAAACATACTAATATTGGACTAAGAAACTCGGTTTGATTACTGATTGATACGGAGCTGTGCTTTCTTATAATTTTCGATTCGTTGAAACCATTGTCACAGACAAACCTGTTAAAACTGTGACAATTGGCTACACAAATTACTTGATGTGTATTCTGTGAAAGTTAGCTATTGGTAGCCTAACAGCAAGAAGGCCTATCCTCTTGTATATTAGCCTGTTTGAACATATACATTGTAGTTAGATCTACTCAGCATGTTTTTGGTTATGGTCCATACATTTCAGGATTAGGATTACTAGTATATGAATCATCCAGCACCAGAATTTAGGGTATAGAGCCCACAACCATGGTCATCCAGATACAAAATATGCATTTCTCCTTCCGATTCTAAAAGTAGGTAGGTTAGTTATGGGTCTTAGATAGGCTATGACTACAAAAATGTTGCTGATTTATTTCAGTTTCATAACAATTCAGCTAAGGTCACGTCTTTGTACAAAAACAATAACGTAGCCAAATAGAAACCGTAAACGAGGAAAATTAGGGATATCGCGCCAAAGCTAGGCATTAACACGAGATACAATGTAACTGGTTACTTCCCAACGGGTTGCTAAATATCACAGATGTAATGCCAGTAAACCTAAGAGAATCAATCAATGCGAGCAGTTGGTGTTTGTTATCAATAGAACACGTTGTCGGGTGGCCAAATGACGACGACTCCCTTTACCTCTGGCGTAACTTCAGATTTATTTCACTGAAACTCGGAGTCCGAAACAACATGATGATGCAGCTATCTCCCCAGCATCGCGAGTTGAACGACCTAGCTTAGCGTGAGGCGAACTGGTGTCTCCCTAATCAAACCCGAAAGATTAAATAGACATAATTGTCTAATCAAAAGCCCAACAATACCCTCATATGAGGTATCCGACTCATTTCTTGTCTCTCCTCTCTGCGCAAGGCCAGTCAGATGATCAAATAATCAAAATTTTTAACTCGTAACCTTCTGTTGGTTACTAAATGACAACCTAACCCGTTCAATCACTCGCAGCCTCACCCCCGCCTTCCTTCACTGCCATTAGTAGACACTTTAGAGATTTCCCAAACGACTTTCTGATTGGACGTTGAAACTGCCAGTCAGACTTTTTTTTTTAACCCACATTATCAAGATCGGTTGTTGATGTCAGTTTTGTCTCACTTGATGGTGCAGTCTTCTGTCAAGTTGACTACTAGGAAATACAATATAAAGTCTATTATCAACTCCTCTTCTCTTTGTACATGATCCAGTATCACTTCCTAGTGTTCTTTTAACATAACTTGCATGAAATCCTTGTGTTTTAATTGAAAGAAATATGCTATACACTGAGACTTGTTATAAGAATGTAAACCTCTAGTAAACCCAATTACACCAATATGTCTGATGACATTTCATTGTGCTCCCATCAAACTGATTGTTAGATAAGACTAGTAATGACAAAGAGACCTCAGCTCAATGAACTTTGATCATCCTTAAATGATCCTGCTAACATTCTGAATATTTTTTTAAAATATACTCCTTTGTATATGATCAGATAAATAATTCCAAAGCCTTGCAATCCTACATCTGCATCAATACTCAAAAGGGAGGCTTTGAATTTATAGCATAAATCATTCTCAAAGGCAGTAGGCTACAAAGCCAAAATGATATACTCTGTACACCATTGTCTTGCCATTCAATAAAATATTTTCTTATGAAACTGGTACATATAAAATATGAACAAATGAGACAGCACATTTGTTTTCACAAGCATTCCTATATTGAATTGTTATACAAATCCACAGTATAATCCACAATTACCTATAAAACAGTTCAGAATGATAAGGCATCGTTACCAGTGGCAGTTTCTATACAGCTGAAGTGAGGTGCTGCCCTTCAGATTGTAGTCAGACAAGTGTGTAGTGAGGTGGCATTACGTGTTAGTAACAGCCATCTGGCAACACACTGACATCCAAATGGGCTTCAAAGGGAGATGTTTCTGTTTTACTGAGTTAGAAAATACAAAATGTTAACCTGGATTGTTGTGTATGTGTGTGTGTGTTAGAGTGTGTGTGGGGGGGGTAAATGAATGTGTTACAGTTAAAGGAAGACGGCAAACTTGGCTCAGTGTGTGTGCGTGTAGACTGCTGACACCAGTATTGTTGCTGTCCTGTACTCATGTTGGTCATAAGGGGTCCCTGCAGGTGGAAGGGGAAATGGTCTTAATGCTGGGGGGTGCTGGTCTTGGGGCGTTTGGAGTCGGGGGGCAGGAACACAGGGTCTGTGGGGGGAGAGGGACGTTCTGAAGGAGAGACAGAATAGAACTTAGTGAAGGCATATATCAGACCGAGCATAACTTTGTGACAACATGAACAAATAATTATGCCAGAGCTTAATTATGCCGTCCATGTCCAAAGCACATGAAACATTCATTCTGAGCAATTCATTTTCTATTTCTAATTACGTCTTATCCTTTCTAGTTACAATGACCGCAGTTACATTTATTTCATATATACGTTGCCAAATGCAAAAACTATGCATAGTAGTTAGTTCTTTCTTATAACAGAGAAAACACTGACACAACTTAAGTGATTGTTCTACACCTATCTTGGCCCTTGTCTTAAAGTTCTGGGCCAACCCCTGTGTTTCTAGAGGGAGATACTGACCGTGTTTGGCTTTCTCAGTGGAGGTGAGTGCGCTGAATTGCTGACTGGCGGCTGGAGAGCAAGTCACCACAGGAGTCAGGGATATCCGTCTGAAAACAGGTTGTGACAGTGAGTTTACCCTTGAAGTGTTTTTTTGTGTATCCAACATCTTGTGTCCCATTTCTATAGAGTGCATTCCAACCCAACAGAAGGGAGAAAGTGGTACTAAACAACTTGAAAGTATGAAGTTCCAAGTTTGTCAATGAAGGAATAGGTCTAGTCTTCAGGAAATGGAAAAAGACTAATAGTCATGTAAACAGTAAGGTTCATCTTAACATCCCATTTCTCTCCCTTACTCATTACCTTCACACTCAGATTGTAAACATATACACAGACGATGTGTACTTTCGAATACAATCAAAACCACAAAAAGGGACAGAAACTTGGATGAAAAGGATATTAGCCTACAAACCTGAGGTATGCCACTAGTATGCTACATGATTTTTGCTCTGATATGGCTGTCTCAGATTCTGAAACTTGAGCATTGTTAGGGGGTAACCCACCAGTCACTGACCCCCATTTAGCCTGAGCAAGCTAAAGATGCAATCTACAGCAGCGGAGTGTAGTCAAAGCTAAAATATTCAGGATTATTTCTCTCAGCACAAAACTGCTAGGGGTTTTGAAGTGTTTTGAGAAGCAGCTAATTGTTAATAAACTGGACAGTGCTGTGGAGCATTCTCTTTTGGTTAAGTTGGGTCCCATTATACCACACACTTACTGTAAATAACACGAGTGAGCAGGAATTTGATCTTTGATTTCATTTGCCACGGTGGTATTGACTATTATCAAGTAAATATTGTAGTATGGAGAAAGGCATTTAATTAGAGGCATGACTCAATGACGTAAAAACCTAGCCATCTCAACTATATACGTATACCATCTTACATCTGCCTGCGATTGCACACAGCTCTTACCTGGGGGTGGGCCCTTTCGGGGTGGTGGTCTTTGGGGTGCTGGGCCCTGCAGTGCTGCTGCTACTGAGCTTGGGGGTGGAGGGGGTGAGGGGGTGGAGACGGGGCTGGGCTGTGGACAAGCTGGTCGGGGTGAGGCAAATCTGGGGTGTCGAGGGAGTGCTGGGGCTGCCTCTCTCGGGGGCAGTGGTCTGGGGTTTGGGGGTGGCAGGTTTACTCCAGGCCTCGAGGGTACTGAGGGTGATCCTACGAGGCTGGGCCTTGGTCTTGGCAATCTGGATGTTCTTCTCTCCACCAGCCTGGGGAGCAGGGGGGAAGGCCAGGGAGGAGAGAGGTGTGATGGGGCTGGAGGGGAGAGCTACACATGCAGGAGCAGTGGCCTGGGGGGTTGCTTCTGTGCTGTGGGGTATGGGGGACACCATCATCCTGCCTGCTACTGCTGCCTTCTTGCCCTTTTTCTCCAAGCCGTTTCCTGGGGCAATGACCTCCAGGGCAGGGGGCTCTTTTAGAGGGGTGCCCAGCTCTCCAGGGGAGAAGGACAGAAAAGAGCAGTAGCCGTCCGTAGATGACACCGCCAGGAAGGAACCATCTCCAGACCTGGACAGGGCATAGAACAACCATCTTCACTATCCCAGGATGGAACAATGTAATGTGACTGAATCAGTGATGATGACGATTAGAAAATGTTGGGAATGTTCTATTCCACCACTGGAAACAGTTCCTTTATTAATTAACAGTTCATGCATGTGTGTGTATATTACCAGTTGAAGTAGCTGGCATATGACCGTGTGTGTGTATGTGTGCATTACCAGGTGAGGTCACTGAGAGTGTGGTAGTGGATGTTAGAGATCAGGCCAAAAGGGAGCGTCTGCTGCGTGTCGTACAGGAAGATACTATCCTCAGACGCCACGGCGAACACCAGTCGGTATGGCAACTGGAATGTGTTGGGAAGAGGCTGCTGAGAGCCATCTGCATGGGAGAGGGAGAGAGAAATGGAATACTAATGAAGGAGATTAACCTTTTTAGGTCTGGGATGCGGTTTTCACAAGTGTGTGTGAGTGTGTCATGTTAACATGCATTTCCCTACCCTCTCCCTTCTTGGTCCTCAGTTCAAAGTACACAGGACAGCAGCGGACAGCCAGGGTGGCCTTGGCAGGGCAGGGCAGGTGAGCTATAGGCCTGGAATACAGATCCACGTTCAGACTGTCAGTACAGCATGCTCATGCTGAGTTGTCACTACAGACGACCTTGGAAGTGGATGGATGAATGTAAGTGATGGATACACTAGCTGTGTTTACCTCTTGAGGCTCTTCCTAGAGAAGACATAGGTGGTGTTGGTCACATTGTCCCCCGCCTCCACACACCCCGCTGACAGGAAGAGACGAGGGTAAGATTAATCAGTTTCTCTTAATCCTAGCCTGTGACACCACAGAACGCCATTACTTCCTGTTTAAGGTAACTGGTCGGAAAAATGTATTCTGAGTTTGTACCTGGGGCGAGCAGGAAGGATCCGTCTGGAGTAAAGGTGAGGCGTCTAAAGAATGACCTCATACTGTCATCATGGAACATTCTGTAGTTTTTCACCTGGGCAGAGATAGTATGTGATTAATATTCTGTATACGACAGAATAGGGACTTTGTACTACGTCACTGTGTCCTCATAACAGACCTCTCCTTCTCCAGCTGCTCCAGAGCTCATCTTACTGACACCAAAGACCTTCTTTCTGGTCTGGGTACTGTACACGCGCATCACTCTGATAAAGGGAGAGAGAAAGGGAGGTCGGAGAGTCAGGGTGAGAAGGGAAAAAAAGGAAAAAAACAGTATTTCGTCAGGTAATATACTTTGTTTGTTGAAGAGGACAGAACTTCCATGCAAATTCACAATTTTTAATGTTGGTGGTACTGGCAAATATACAAGTAAATAGAGGAGGCAACAATGAGAATCGCACAAGGAAAAAAGAACATGGTGAAAACAGCTTGACCTACCTGTCACAGCTTAGCGTAGCTACATACTGGCCCAGGGGATCCCAGGCCACTCCCTGAACATAGCTCTTATGGTCATTAAAGATGCAAAGCTTCTGACCTGGAATACAACAGGCTTGTTAACATTCACACACAGACTCAGACCGGAGAAAGAGACAAAGAGAGATACAAAGAGAGAGAGAGGGACACACACACACACACACCTTTGTTGACATCCCACATGATAGCAGTGTTGTCCACAGATCCAGACACCAGGTGGTTTGAGTCTCTGGTCCAGGAGATGTCGTACACATCTTCTATGTGGCCCCTAAACACACAAACACACACACACACACGTCAGTAGGCTTATCTAAACTATGCTATACCATAAAGGCTGGTTTTGGCAAGGCAAAAGCTCACCGCAGGGTCTTGACCACAGTCCAGCACTCCTTGTTAAGCTGAGCATCCTCCTCCTCCTGGAAGCATGGAGGCTGTTCTGATTCTTTACTGTCATTGAGTTTCCACAGCAGGATAGCTGCGTCTGCAAACACAAAACAAGCAAGGAGGAAGGTAGACACACACAGATTTTATTGTAGACACACAAGGAGACAATGCTGTAAACTTTTGCAGCATCACGTCACTGATCTTATAAATATACCGTCTCCTCCTGAAGCCAGAAGCTCTCCATTGGGGCTGAAGCGGACCACGTTGACAGCCTTGGTGTGTCTGGCCAGGTTTGACAAAAAGTCTACAACCGCCCGCCCATCAGGACCAGTCTCAACACGCCACAGCTGAATGACCACAGAAAGAGACATCTCGTTATTGCAATTATGCTAGCCAAAATACATCCATGAGAAAGAAGAGTCCTGGTTATTGTTCATATACTGGTGTGTTATTTACAGGACTGGGAATTTGTGATTGAGAAGGTCGACAGGTGATATATTAAAGCCAGGGAATGTGAGTGTGTGCATGAAGTGAATGGGAGATAGGGGTTACTTACTCTAACAGTGGTGTCCACTCCAGCGGTGGCCAGCCGGTTTATGCGTCCCTCTGAGCTGTGTTGAAAGTCAAGACTGTAGACCGGCTCCTTGTTGTGCCACGCGATTTCACACGTAATCACCTTCATTCTAAAATAAGTCCAGAAAGACACATTTAAATATTTGGCTTTGTAGCAACCCTAATCAGTCGCGTTGGCTGTTTGTCCACAGCTAATAGCTACTGTAGCTAGTCATTTCACCATCCACCTAGCTAGCTCTACAGAAACTATCTTCACCGTCGAGTGCGTACTGTACGTGCCTCAAATAAATAACTGCATTTGACAGGAGTAAGAAATATACACGTTTAGGCTACCAGTACCTGTGAATCCCGTACTTTCGCTACTGCTTAATTGTTCTTCGTCCTTCGCTGACAGTACACACCACCGAGTAAGGCAGCTGGTAGCTAGACCACTCAATTTCCCGCGTACAATTCACCCAAAACTTCCGCTAGTGACAAGTATGCGCTCACTTGCTACGATTGGACAACGCAAGAGACGCATATTTTGGAAACCGCTGTCTTCCGGGTGGCCGGAGTTTTGTCCACTCATATCGAAGAAAAAAGCTGCTAGTCTGATTTGTCATGAGTTAACTCACAATTTGTATCTGTCCAGAGGTGTGGTTTAGAATAATGGAATTTAAACTTTCAACAGAATTACATTTCTGAAGCAGAAGAAACTCAGAGATCAAAGTAGAAAAATAAAATACACGTAAGTACATACAACTTAAGTACAAATGAAAAATAAGTTAAATCTCTTTTTTTTGCATAAAAACACCAAACTTAACAATTTAGCTTAATATTCAAAAGCAGGCATTGTATTTTTTGTAAATAACCACTCATACATCCCATGACCTGAGACTTTCTTTAAATCCTGGTGTAAATGAACAATGTACCAGATTCTGGTAACCAGAGCATTGGCAATTTGGTCAAATGAATGAGAAATTGTGTGAGAAAGTGACTAGATGATGTGGTGGTTGAACAATTTCAATTGTGATTTATTATATAGGGGAAGAAGCCACTGTCATCAGCTGCATCACAGGTACTGCATGTATAGTTCCAGGAATCCGTGTATGTCTTACCGAAATCTTAATCGCCGACTGCATCACAGGCATTGATTGATTGATGCTGGTATGACATGATGTCTCAAGAACAGGGGCGTGTCCAGACCTTTTTGACTGGGGGTGGTTCAAGTGGGGCACTGACTTATGCAGGGTTGGCATGAAGTATGAGCATGAGAAAACACGTCTGAATAGCATTCCTTTACTATTTGTCTCCATTACTAACTTTACAGCACTTTACATTCCTGTGTTTAAAGTTGAATTTAAAAGATAAATAGACTTACCAATCATAAAAGTGGCACCATACACACCATCACCAATGTAATATAAATCTTCCATACTTTAAAGACATTCCAATATAAAGCTATATAAATAAAGTCTTATTATCATTATTACATACAAAAGAAGGATAGCGGATTGAGTCCAACGATTCCCAACTCACATTTTCTCACAAAAATACAGGAATAAATTATACAGACAATAAAGCAATGTTTTTAAGAGTGGCCAGTTAAAATATATTGAGCATTGAAAGCTAGTCTTGTCTTTTCTCTCAGGTAACGTTAAGGGTAACAGCACCCACTGACGTCTCCCCATAAAATTATTAAATTGTCACAAGGTGCCAAAATCGGCTTTGAGAGTGCAGGCATCGGCCGATGCCAGGTACATCAAAAAAGCATTTAACCGCCCTAATTAATCAACCAACAGACTGATCGGTTGACCACTATTGCACAATCGTAAAACAGAAGATCTCTGTAACAGAACGTCTGATCTTTTTCCATTTTGACAAATGCTTCTAATCCAAATCAACATCCCCTTTCTCTACTTCCTGTGTTACTGTGTCCTCCACAGTAGGAAGGACTTGTTCCAGGATATCATCTATGGCATCACATTCATAATTGGTCTGGTCCAGATCCAGTTCAGGCATAAAGGAGACCAGGAGGCGACCCACATTCCTTCGCAGATCCCTCAACCTGCAGAGACAGAGAGCATGTTTAAATGTTTCATATTAAAGTATTTAATAGCTAAATACAAGGGAAATGGTCTGCTCATATATGGCTTTTGACAATATATACAAATATTTCAAAGACACATCCCTCCTACATTCCATATCCCCCACCTTCCAGCTGTCCCAGACTCTCCCTCTGTTTCTCCCCTTGGGTGTGCCGCTCCAGTCTGGCTACCCCCAGGCCCAGTAGCCTGTCTTTCTGCTAGGGCAGCCTTAGCCCTCTCTAACTCCTCTTTCATTTCTTCCAGGTCCTTTTGCAGATGTTCACACTGGGAAATCAGGTCAATGTTCTGCACCTCCAGACACTGCACCTGGATACAGAGCAGAACATAAAGATGCCAGAAGGAGAGGAGAGAAGCATAGGTCGTAGTGTGAATACAATGACTGGCTCAACTGAATTGCATTATTATTTTATGCACACCGAATAGCATAAAACAGTTTATCAGACATGGATTTTGCCTATGTTGAAGTGTAAAATGGATTGATTATAAGTCATATAGGCTAATATGTGGGGGATGTCCAGTAGTAGGGAAGAAGGCCAAGGTCTGGGCTGCACTATCTGTCCAGCTGTAGCATGACTTGACTAGTCTCAGAGAAAGGCGTCGCGAGTATGAAACAACACATTCCTGAGTTACAGAACAGTGGGGAGACTATGGGTATTGCCAGAGTTCAGAAGGAAAAACCCATAGAACAGAAGCCAGGAAAAGGAGCTAGTCCTCCTTGTCTGAGTATCTGTGTCCTCCACTGGAGGAGAAACGGACCAGAGAGAGCAGGTCAGGCTGACCATAGACTGATAATGAGCATGTATGTACACAAGGCTGCCTCATTGAAAGGTGAATGAACTGAGAGAAAGTGTGGGACAAGATTGGGATATAGGATTATGAAGGGAGGGGGAATTTCCTTATATTGACTATATAATTGTGCTCGATTTTAAGAGTCTCTTTTTCTGTCTTCCTGTATCAACTGCTGCATTGCTGAATAAACCATCAAGTTGCCTTGATTCTGAAAGATATTCCACTCCAACTTTTTCTTTAGACCCAAAACCCTTCTGACGAACAAAAATATCCTACACCTGCTCAACACATCAACACAGTAAATCATTCCTGATAGCCCTCACCTTGTTTTGAAACATGTCCCTCTCATTGTTTCTCTGGTCCAGGGTCTGTAGCAGTTCGTCCACCTGCAGGGCCATCTCGTCACTCACTGTACACTGCTCTTCAGTACTGTGACTGACAGCTAACTTTGCTTCCTTCTCCAGCCTCAATTGTTCTGCCTCCTGCTTGGCCTGTTCATACAGATTCTTATAGTACTGCGCGTCTCTCCCTGCCTCCCCTTCACCTTCCCCTCCATGTCTGTCTGTATGGCTGGGTTGGTGAGCGTGCTCTGTCTTCTGGTCCTGGAGTTGCTGCAGTCTGCTCTCCGTCTCCTGTAACTGGGAGGTCATCTGGTGGACCTGCTCCCTGTGTAAAGTAGAAAGGTCTGATGAAGATGTGTCCACACACACACACACAGACAGACACAGACAGACACACACACCTACCTGTAGGAGTCTCTCTCCTGGGCTACGGCCTGCATGAGCTCCATTAGCTGGTCCTGCTGGTTCTGTGCCTCGCTTGTGTCAAACTGTGGGTCTGGTCTGGATGGACCTGAACACGAGGGTCTTGTCCCTTCATCACCCAGGTCTCCATCCTCTTTGATGTGAGTTGCATTGTTGTTTTTTGCTCTGGCATCTGCCTCTTCCTGCTGGAACGTCCCATGCTTCCTTTGCTCCTCCTCAAAATCTCTCTCAGCCTCTTCCTTTATCTTACTCCCACACTGTCCCTGCTCCTGCTTCACTATGGTTGGAGTCTCTGTCTGAACTTTGACGCTTGTGTGTAGTACCTGGTGCATTTGGACAGGTGGAGGGGAAGGGTTGGTTCCTGTAGGAACACTGGAATTTGATCCCATGGTGGCAATATCAGGGAGCGAGTCCATGGCAGCGTTACCGGCAACTTGGTCACGAGAGATATTGGTCTCCAGAATGGTGTCATCACTGTCATCATCACTGTCAGCGAAGAGGTTCGAGCTTGAGGCGTTACCTCCCATAGTTGGTGTGGCTGGCAGTGAAGTGTTGTCATGGCTTTCTTCTAGTCTGGCTCTTTTCATTTCATTAGCCAAGGATTTTGGCTGTCTCCTCTTTACCCTGCACACAGAGGGGGTAGGGATGGATTATAAAGACAGAAAGAAAGATAAAGAATCCCTCATAGGTGTTGCTTTTT
The DNA here is from genome assembly GCF_963692335.1 of Osmerus eperlanus. Lineage (NCBI taxonomy): Eukaryota > Metazoa > Chordata > Actinopteri > Osmeriformes > Osmeridae > Osmerus > Osmerus eperlanus. The sequence goes on from NC_085020.1 coordinate 10,754,912, forward strand.
AGCCGGCGAGCAGGGTGTAGGTTTGGCTTGAAAGTTGTTCAGGACACATGGGTGGTGTGGAATGTGTTGGCGGGAGGTAAACCAGAGGTTATAATGTGGTTAGCTTTGTAAACAAACAACAGAAGAGATCTGACAGGGCCAACAATTAAAGCAATACATTTCACGTTTTCTTTTTCCTATTGTGAATAACGTGGGTTTATGAGATTAGCAAATCATTGCATTCTGTTTTTATGTACATTTTACACAGTGTTTTATGCCCATGTTTTTGCTTCGAAAATTAGGGAAAAATGCTTTAAAAAATGTTTTTACAGTCAACAAGAAGACGTAAAAAGGACCAAAAGTCTTTCTCTTAGATTAAAATCTAACTATTTAATCTCCATCCATCATCTGTCTCCATCAATAGATTGTACACTGACTGACAAAGTGGCTTGAGGTGACTCTGTTCATGCGCAGCCTACCCTTCAGAGTGCACTGAGCCAGACTTTACGGACCATCAACGCTCTCTGGCTGAGTGTGACACGCATGACAGCGCCCAATGGAATGACAAATAAAAATAAATTTTAATATTATTAGGAATATTTCAGCTCTCCTGAAAGTTACCCCTCCCTAAATCGACGCCTATGGCCTACCGTAAGGGGGTAGAAGAGACATGACGGCGGGTGGGCAAGCTGCCACTGGAGGGACTGTTGGTGCCTGATAGAAAAAAGGAAGACAGAAAGAGGGGGACAGACAGAGAAACACATGACAATATTACAGCACGGCAAGAACGACTTTAACATCCCAGAAATATTACTCCAAAAATTCAATGAATCTTTAGTGGATCTAAAGTGGACCTTCAAACATGGCATACCGCCTTGTGAGAGTGAAGAGTGTTGAGGGGAGTAGAGAGGAGAGGCTCTGGACTTTTCAGTGCCCAGGGGTGGAGGGTCTGTACCAGCTGGAGACCGCCTCTGATTCCTTACAGCCTAAAGATCACATAGGAGGAACATGACAGCACACGTCTTAAGTATTTACCATATTCAACAGTCTTCTTACTAGAGGACTTGTGTGCCTAGATTGGTCTGCATTAGAACTATTCTCTGCTGATCCTTGATTTTCAACTGTACTTTTTACATGATAGGATGTGCTTCCAGTAAGAGATGACTTCTCTCTTTCTAGGGTCAACAGGTCCCTTGGTGAACATCATACCAGCATATTTATACAATTTGAGGCCCCTCGCTTCAGACAGCAAGGACGCACGCAACTGTCATAATGAGTGACAATATAGTAATATATGCTATTTGAAGGATAGATAAAAAATGTATACAATTGTCTGCTGAATGGGTAAAAATGGTTTACTTTAAAAAAGATTCTCTCCACCAAATGTCAATGTGTTTATGTGTGTCTTATGATGATGTCCAACCCACCAACTCTTTTAGTTTTGCCTTCCGAGCTGCCTCTTGACGAGCCCTTTTCCCTTCTGCTTTTGCCAGCTCCTCCTCTTTCTGAAGAATACACAGGGCAGGGCAGTAAGAGTGAACACAGTGTGGCTGTTAGGTTGAAGTACAGACACATGGGCCAAACACAAGCCACTAAAAGTTGGGGTTTTACCAAGTAAGTGTCCAAATAAATCGATTGCTTTTTATTATATAGCTACAACTTAGTTGGTACACACAGACGTGCTATTTACCTTTTTTCTTTCCTTCTCTTCCAACAGTTTTTTCTCCCTTTAACAAAATAAAACCAGATAAATTGAAGATTTGTTGTTGAGTACTTACTGGTAGATTAAACAGATGTACTGATATGTTTGTATAAAGGCTCTAGTGATGGTACTGCGGGTTGTGAGTCTCACTGTAGCTTGTAGGTCTTCTGGTAAGGCTGCTCATCGTCCGAGTCTTCGCATTCCTGATCTACTGCACAATTTCTGGGAGACGGGTGATAGACTGTCAGACTAAAACACACACACACACACACACAAATGGTTGTGTACCCACCTGTACTGTGGGTCTGGGTTCATGATGCAGTACCACACGTCAGGAAGCCGGTCGGAATCAATGCCATCCGGAAGCTTCCGCCATTTTAGACACTTGTTACACTGCACCCAGTTCTGGTCTGGACGTTTCCTACAGGGTCGTAACACAGACTATTACCCCATGATCACCAGGTATATGATCACCTGGTAGATAATTATCATACAAAAAGTCTGCTATAGTTTGTTAAATGGCAGATGTAAAATCTAATTTACAGCCAAGCCTAAATAATGTAATCACGAGGCCCTGGTACAGTTTTTTGCAGTTTTATATTTTAAATGTGGAACTAACTCAATGTCCTCCACTGGTACTTTGTTATTGGGATCCTTTGTGAGTCTCTTGTGGTTGATTTCTTTCCAGTAGTCCTCCAGCTTGGTGCCAAGAATCTTCATGGTCTTCCTGAGAATATTATACAGTACATCAACTTTTTAGTTGTAACTCAACTTTTTCCGTAGGCTACTGCTGCAAAGGAGAAGATTCTGTATACCCCAGCAACTGCCCTCTGTCTCACCTATAACTGTCTTCGTTGTCAAAGTCCTGCTTGTTGTGGGTGGGCTTCAGGAAGTTACACTCAATGACACCGATGACCCCCACACCTTTGTTATTGGCCTGCAAGAAGAGGACAGTTAGTCTCTCTCTCTCTAACACACACACACACACACACATACAAACACACACATACTTGGTTTTGGCAGCCAACTCTTTCGTACGCCTTGATAAGACGGTTTTTGTGGTACATCATTATACCATATTGATCTTTGCTCTTGGTGTTGTACCCAAAGGTGATGGGGATGCGTTTCCCTGGCTGGGATAAAACTTAGGAAGAACACTCACAAGGTAGGTGGATAGATTGTAACATTCCTTTTCACATGGTTATTATAACATATATTATGACATAATTGTGGTGGACATTTTACCACAGCACGCAATTTCTATTAATTGATAAGTGAGGTGAGTGCTAGGGCTTCAATCAACAAATTCAATTTGTCTGCGTACTCTTTTAATGTTTGCAAGCATGGAGGCAAGAGAGGAGTGGAAAAGACATACACATAGACAAATGAACAGACACAGATAGATCTGAAAGATTGTTGTAAGACCAGCCTCTCAGTGGAAAAGGATACCAAGAAGGTGGGTTTGTATTGGTCCTTGCAGACGTAAGCCAGACTCTTAGAGATCAGCTGATTCTTAACGTGTTGGCCTTGTATGATGACCTGCATGCGAGGCTTCAGGTACAGGATAGCACAGTAGGCCTGGACACAACACATTACTGAGGTGACTTCCAAGATTTATTCCACCTTCATACAGTGACTGGAGAGATGGATATGATAATATACTGTATGACAAGAGCTTGTATGCCAAGAATCAAATGTGTGTAAGTACACATACGGTACATTTGAATAATTTTAACAGTAGGTTTTCAGGATGTATAATGATTCTTCTCTTAGCTTACCCGTAGTGATAAATCAGTATCAGGGACTGAGTTTGCATGAAGCACTGGGCGTTTGCCCTCCTCAGTGAAGGAGCTGTATACGTCATATGGGATTTTGATGTCGTAGCGGTCTGTGAGGTCATACTCTGTCTCTCCTGATGATGTTCTGTAGGCATGTGCGGTAATCTTAATCTACCCATACATACCGTGTACTGTGTATGTTTGTATGCAGACACACATTTACATTTACAGTCATTTAGCAGACGCTCTTATCCAGAGCGACTTACAGTAAGTACAGGGACATTCCCCCGAGGCAAGTAGGGTGAAGTGCCTTGCCCAAGGACACAACGTCAGTTGGCTTGACCGGGAATCGAACTGGCAACCTTCGGATTACTAGCCCGACTCCCTCACCGCTCAGCCACCTGACTCCCTTACAAACATACAACTCCTCCACACATACAAAACGCTATTGTGCATTTACATTCACGTGCATGTGGATGTGTGAGCATGGAGATGCTTGTGTGTGTGTTTGTATGTATGTATGTATGTATGTATGTATGTATGTATGTATGCTTGTATCTACATGTGAGCCTGTGCATGTGTTTTACCTGCGTAAGTTCCAAAGGACGATGCGTGTCCCTGTATCTTCAGTGGAGCAGGTCGAGACGATAGCTCTGAGCTCTGTGAGCAGCTGGTCCTTAGTCTTAAACAGAGAGTAGGTAAGGATGTCCTTCAGACTGGCCCTGTGGTCCTCACAGGGACGCAGTTGGTCCCACTCTAAAGACCCATCACTGCAAAATAACAGACACGGAACACCATGAATACAACCTAATTCAAACAAATATAACATTAATCAACAGACCATAGATAAAGCACAACACGTTCATATGATGCCTGGAAAGAACACAAAATATCTGCAAAGTGTGACATACAAAGGGATTCTTAACATACATAGAGCATGTCTCATCTGTGTCTGCATGCGTGTGTTTCCCACGGATGGACATACCTGCCGTGTGAGCTGCATTGAAAGCTGACGATCGGCACTTGGATCTGTGTTGCTTTGATGGCCTCCAGGTAGCTCTGGGAGAGCAGGCCCACGCACACGGCATCCCGGGACTTGGACAAAACCAGGGCATCTCGACCCAGGCGCATGGAACCGGACTTGAATCCATTACCATAGATACCGATTGGTTCTCGCCCATGGCCGGCAGTCTTGTCACTGTATCCGAAACTGAGGAGATGGAAGGATTCAGACAGAGACGCAGCAGATTTGTAGGGGGGGGGGGGGGGTACGACTTCATTCTCGTGGAGAACTTTGGTGTTTGGTTATTCAATAAGGGTGATGTGGGGGGGGGGGGGGGGCAGGGGCGTAGCCAGAATCATCTTTTTGGGTAGGCCTAGAAAAATATGGATAGGCATCTTTTCAGTTTTTTTAACTTATTCACTTTGCGATGTGCACCCGGTGCATAATTTTTCAGATATTTTCGCTTTTGGGTAGGCCTTAGAACAAATTGGGTAGGCCTGTGCCTACCCAGGCCTACCCGTGGCTACGCCCCTGGTGGGGGGTCTCCTGCCCTGCCAGAGTTCTACGTTGACACGGTTATCGACATATGCCAATTACACATTTAAATTGGATATCGTTTATCTCTTTATTCCTTGTATTGGTCCTATTATAACAGTGAGTACTGGACCGATCAATTAGACATACTTAACAGAAAGAGCACAAATCGAAAGAGAGGTGGAGGTAAGAAAGAGATAAATCCACACGAGGAAAAAGACATAGAAGGGAGGAGACAGAAACATAATGAGAGACGATAAAAAGACACACTTGTGAGGTCAGATAAAAGATGAAGAAATATACCTATCTATATACCTAAACATACCTATCTACAGTGTGTTTAAAGCAAAGCTGGCACCCATCCCTACCTGAGCATCTTGTGCATCTTATCGTAGTCAAGCCCATTGCCATTATCCATGAAGATAAGGCAGTCCTCGTTGTTGATCTGCATTTTATCAATCCAAAACTGCTTGGCATTTACATCAGGGTCGTACGCGTTGTCTGAGATTTTAAAAAATCGAAGGGGGGAAATAAGTCAAAACAGAAATACACTACATAGAACAGTTTGCATATTCTATACTAGGCTTCATAGGCATTATGTTAAATAGAAAACAACTCCATGCACCAGCATGGTTCCAACGTAATTTGGCTGCAGCTGTGATTTGGCTCCAAGTTGTACATTTGTTTGATGTTTGTGTGATTGATATAATTCTGTCTGTTTTAAATGTGTGTATTTAGTGACATACACAAATTTAAACAGTTATGACAATGTTATGGAGCAGACCATAGCATTGGGAAGATGTTTCAAGTGGGGGGTTCTGTGAGGATGACGCAATGTCTGAGGGGGTACCACCATCAACACTCAATGAAAAATATGAAAATATGATCAAAGTATTATGAAAAAGATGCTGTAACATGTACATTGTTGTGCATGTTTTCTTACATAATTATGGACCTTAAAAAATGTGTTGTATACTTAGAACATACAATATTTGTCTATGAAAGGAATAATAATATAATCGTGTAAGAAGACATAGACAGAATATAGGCTACACACACACAAACAGCGGCTTGGCACTGGCTCATGGGAAAGCCAGATTTACACCAAAAACATTGACAATAAAACAGCGACCAATAACACTGTATTTACTTGCAAAGCAGGAAATGATCTGATAGCAGGAACATGCAAGGACATCGGATCATATTTTTGGATTCCTAAAGAAATCCAAAATGTGCTTTTGCATTGCCATTTTCTTGTGCCCTTGTGCACCTGTTTGCAACAAGTGTGTGGCCATGTGAGACCTGAACCTAATTACCAACTGGACTGAAAATGAACCTAAGATTCACCCTTTCCTTACATCAAATTATCATTATAATATTAACATAACCAACCAAATTCAATTAAATGAAAAAACATTTGTTTTTAAATTTGTTGTGAATGTGCATGTCCTCTACCATCCACCAGGGGGTGCTGCAGCACCTTCCACACCCCTACTTCCCACAGCCTTCGAGCCAGTGTTATGCCAAATTCACACCCATTCAATTCAAAATAACTCAATTGCATGTTGTCCCTCCCCAAATGTGCAGTTGTGAGACGTACAAAGCAAGAAACACTTGTGTAACACACAATGTTTTCGAATAAACTTTTGCAGGTTCCCACATTACATAGGGTAAAGAAAGTGGGTTCGCGAGAGCAGACTGCTTTTTGGTGCTTAAATGTAGCAGGTGTATGTGAGTGTGTGTGATCTGTGTGTGAGTGTGTGTGCGTGTGTATATTTCTGTGTGTGTGTCTGTGTATGCAAGTCAAATTGACATTGTGTGATGGACATAAATTATGGAAGCAAATCGTTACCAAAATTCAAATGCAAATGCATTTCCAGAAATGCATTTGCATTTTAAGAATGTGGCTGCATTATTTGACTCATAAATGAAATTAGTAATCAATCATCCTATTTGCATTTTAATTTTCTTCTTCAAGAGTGCTCAATCTTTCACTTAATTAAAATGAAAAAGAAATAGACATTTGAGATTTAATTTTCAAAACATGCCCCAGCAAATAGATACCAAAATTCAATTTGAAATGTAAAATTTGAAAATTAAAATGCATTTCCAGAAATGCATTTTCATTTTAAGAATGTGGCTGCAAAATCCTGACCACAATTCAAATTCAAATGCATTTCCAGAAATGCATTTTCATTTTCAAGAACGTGGCTGCAAAATCGTGACCACAATTCAAATTCAAATGCATTTCCAGAAATGCATTTTCATTTTAAGAACGTGGCTGTAAAATCGTGACCACAATTCAAATTCAAATGCATTTGCAGAAATGCAAAATGAACGAAAAAGCATTCTGAGCGGCGCAGCAGAGTGACGTCAGTAGCCGCTCTTCTTCAGCTCCCTGCTGACCGAGCTACCCATCTTGTTCGGTAGGGAGCGGTGTGCACATCTGCATTGCAATTACATTGCAAATGTGCCGGGAAATTGATTGAATTGCCGGGTCTTTAGAGGACGCATCACAGACTGAGCAACTTGATGTCAAACAATGACTAAAACAGTGGCAGAGCTACTATTAATGTGTAAATCTGTGACGGCAGAGTATGCAGCCAAGCTCTCTATGACTTGTTCTACTCGGTCACGGGCATCAGACTCAGATATATTATTAGATTCTACCTGTTCAGCTAATTCTAACAGTGTTTGCACAATCTGAGGGAGCGCCATGGTCTGTGATGCGTCCTCTAAAGCAGCGGTCCCCAACCTTTTTTGCGCCACGGACCGCTTTCATGTAAGACATATTTTCACGGACCGGCAGAACGGACTGGGAGGAAAGATAGGCCCTGGACAGCTGCGCTGCTAATGCATGTACATTCTGGGTTTGATCCTAGTTAGTGACTTCCACACCTAATGCGAGCGCGCGGAGCGCGCGAGAAAAATAGTTTAGCTGATTTGAGCGAAAAATAGTTTTTGGAGTTTTATGTAAAATAAACAGCCGTTTTTTCAATTGACCCATCTTTAAGTTTCTTAGCCTGGTTTTCCATCGTTATATTGTTACTATCTAGCTTTCGATGTGTCAGTCCCACTGTTGTGTGTGACTATAAGCTACGACAGTGACACCCGAAGTGCGTTCCTTATATCCAGTTCAGGCCTATTCCATAATTTTGTTTGATTGCTGTCACGGCAGAAAATCCCGCTTGATGTTGGAAATGGAAGCAGGGTTTTCAGTGCTTTAGTGGCGATCTCAGGATAGCCTTCATCCAAAACACCGATAGAGTTGTTGTCTCAAACAGGCTTCATTGAGTGGTAACTATCACTTGTCATGTGTCAAGAGGAAGACCCAGACAGCATTTACATCTGTGCCAGATCCGTTTTCGAATCAGCAGATTCGCGCAGCAGTCGCACTCACTATGCAGATCTGCACCAAATTTGCGCCAGACCTCTATAGCAATTCTGGCTGTAACATTCCGTCCGGCGGTTGCGGCGCCGATCCGGGGCAGCTGCGCAGACCAGACGCGCCACAACTGAATCGAGGCCGCCCGGCGGGTGTGGGCCGGATCAGAGCCATATACAAATATGATAAAAAATATTTTTCTATGGCTCTGGGCCGGATCCGCGGGAGCTGCGCAGACCAGACGCGCCACAACTGAATCGAGTCCGCCCGGCGGGTGTGGGCCGGATCAGAGCCATAGAAAAAGATGATAATAAATCATTTTCTATGGCTCTGGGCCGGATCCGCGGGAGCTGCGCAGACCAGACGCGCCACAACTGAATCGAGTCCGCCCGGCGGGTGTGGGCCGGATACGCGGGAGCTGCGCAGACCAGACGCGCCACAACTAACGGAAAGCTTTTCCCCCACATAAACCTGCCACTCTATCTGACTGTAGAGTGGAAGACCGCAGGCTGCACCGTCTTTGTGATTGTTGTGATTTGTGATTGTTGGTAAGTGCATTATAGGCCTAAGTAAAAATGTAAAAGTTAACTGGTGTTGATGTCATGTTAGTCTGTTAAATATTTATATTAAACATAAAAGTTTACAAACTTAGTTTACACCACATTATTCTGACAACCTCAGACGTACGTGCCTAGACAAGCTAGTAGCATATACGGTTAGCTGGTACAGTAGGTTCTTTTAAACAACACAACTAGCTAACACAACACAACTACACAACTAATGTGAACATAAGGCCAAAACGGTTATCTTTGCTTATTATTTACCAACATTGCTGAATATCGTGTCCATTGTGTGTTAGCTGCAACATCGTAGCCATGTTAGCGCTAGCATAGCTAGTTAGCTAGCATAGCTGCTATGCTATGCTATAGCAAAATACTACTATAGTAGCCTGCGGGGATCGCTGCTAGCTACTGCTAGCGCCCACTTCTCACGTCCAAATACATTAACTAGTTCGGACGTCAGTACCATATCCAAAGTCTCACTGTATTATACACATATAGTCTTCAACATCAACACACTATGAAATTAAATTTAAATGAACCGGTGCATATTCCCGTAACAATTCCCGTGTTTTTTTTAATGCTGTAATGTTCTCTTTTGCCTGTTTTAAAATAAAATAAAACGTTTGAAAATTACAAATTGCGTGGATATTTGTTTGGCCCATAATAGCCTAAGTATGAATCACAGACCAGGGCCAGATGAGCTCTTGATGTGAGTCGCGGATCTGGGCCAGATCCGCACCACACGTCATGGCATTAATAACTGTACTGGGCCACTTCTGGCCCAGATCTGTCTCTGATCCGTAATTCGAACCTGTTCCGGTATTGGGCCGTTGGAAAGGATGAGCCCGGTCCAGGTCCGTTTAGCGGATCTGCGCCAAATGCTAATGAAGACCTGGTCCAAATCTGGCCCAAACACATTTTGCTGTCTGGGGAGACGCGCACGATACCGTTCAATAAAGCCCACAAACTTGCTAAAAAATGAGTAAACACACCCCTGAGCTTTTTTGCTCAGGGGAAAAGGCCCGCGGAGAAGGAGAGAATCAGGTCATTTTTCAGAATAAAACGTCTTTAAGACTCTGATAATCAATTAAAAGGAAATAATGTTATTCTTTTTTGTGCGGCCCGGTACGAAATTACCCACGGACCGGTACCGGTCCGCGGACCGGTGGGCACCGGTTGGGGAACGCTGCTCTAAAGACCCGGCAATTCAATCAATTTCCCGGCACATTTGCAATGTAATGCAATGCAGATGTGCACACCGCTCCCTACCGAACAAGATGGGTAGCTCGGTCAGCAGGGAGCTGAAGAAGAGCGGATACTGACGTCACTCTGCTGCGCCGCTCAGAATGCTTTTTCGTTCATTTTGCATTTCTGCAAATGCATTTGAATTTGAATTGTGGTCACGATTTTACAGCCACGTTCTTAAAATGAAAATGCATTTCTGGAAATGCATTTGAATTTGAATTGTGGTCACGATTTTGCAGCCACGTTCTTAAAATGAAAATGCATTTCTGTAAATGCATTTGAATTTGAATTGTGGTCACGATTTTGCAGCCACGTTCTTGAAAATGAAAATGCATTTCTGGAAATGCATTTGAATTTGAATTGTGGTCAGGATTTTGCAGCCACATTCTTAAAATGAAAATGCATTTCTGGAAATGCATTTTAATTTTCAAATTTTACATTTCAAATTGAATTTTGGTATCTATTTGCTGGGGCATGTTTTGAAAATTAAATCTCAAATGTCTATTTCTTTTTCATTTTAATTAAGTGAAAGATTGAGCACTCTTGAAGAAGAAAATTAAAATGCAAATAGGATGATTGATTACTAATTTCATTTATGAGTCAAATAATGCAGCCACATTCTTAAAATGCAAATGTTTTTCTGGAAATGCATTTGCATTTGAATTTTGGTAACGATTTGCTTCCATAATAAATGGGGGCATTATAGAATGTTTACTCATAAAATAAATGTACATGCTCAATGTACAGTGCCATATCTCATGATTATAAAGACAAATGGAAACTAAGTGTCATTTCAGAATTAACAAACATTTTAAAGGGTGATAAGATGTAAATTCTGGAGAAGGCAGGCCGGAAGGAGTCACGACAAAGGAAAGGAGTTGACTTTGGTTTATTAGTCGAGCGACCCGGATCAAACAATCAGTTCAAGACGAGCTGATGGCATGAGTGAGAACTCTGTCTCTCAGTCGTGCTTAAATACATGAGTTGGACAGTACAGATATAGAATGCACAGAATTGCTTCCTTAACAACTCAACTCCCCACCTCCATCAGAGACACTGACTGTCTCTCCACCTTCAAGAAAAGGCTCAAGACGCACTTGTTCCGGGAGTACAACGGTACTTAGGAATGGTTCGCTTGACCCGATGTTAGTTTCCTCAAGGATCACAATGACTCTTGCTCAGAGACTTGTTGCTCTTGTGGTTAGTGGTAACTGATTTAAAATTTTTGTACTCGCTGTGATATATTGTTTTTATTATTGTTGCTTGTTTTTTTCCACAGGTACACTTGCACTTATAGCAGTTCATGTTGTTTAATTGTAACTTGTTTAACTACATGCTCTTATGGTTCTTCCCTTTGGCACTTACTTTGGTTGTTCACAATGTGTGCTTCATGTTTTGGCTACTCGCAATGTTTTGTGGCTATCTTGTTGTTATGATCAGTGACCTATGCACTTTGTAAAGCTCTCTCTTGGAAGTCGCTTTGGATAAAAGCGTCTGCTAAATGAATAAATGTAAATGTACATGTACCCAGAAACTCTGCCTTACAAAGGGGTCATTGAACGCAAAACCGAGTTTACCTTGTCATCGTTGAATAACGACAGTTCGGTGGGTAAAATGGACATACAGTGAACCTCAAAGTCCATTGACACCTCTTTCTTATGTAAATCTCACAATTTGAAACTGTCGCTGTAAAAGGAGGGTGTGAATTCGGCACAACACTGGTTGTCCCTGTGCAAAGTTCACACTGCAACCTTTAATGCTCAATAACGGATTTATCAGATCCGATTTTTTCACCTGTTGATCGCAGTGCAAAATTTCAGACTTGTACCGGATTTAGACCACATATGAAAGTGGCCCAAATCCGATTTGAAAATGTCCGATTCAATGCACTTTGGGCTGTTCACACTTCCATCCAAGTAACAGACCTGTGTCACAAATCTGATTTGGGCCACATTCAGCTGAAATGTGAACGTAGTGAAACAATCTGTTCTGTGGCTGAGGACAATGGCCCCACCCTGCTGACGAAGACTCACCTATGAGCTCTGCCATGGCACTGAAGGGCCGGGTGTGGCTGGTGGAGTTGCTGTGAAGATACTTGGGGCAGAGCTGGGAGGGGAAGAGAGTGATTTAGGAGCTGGTTTTAGCGCCAAAACGCTTTTTGAAATACTTAAAGTAAAAAAATGTGGAGTTTCTCTTAAGTCGTCAAGTTAGGAGCTACTTTTAGCCTTAAGATGTTTCGTGAACACGGCCCCTGATTTTTACCAATAGCCAACAAACTGCAATTCCAGCATATTTGGTTGATATTAATACACTGTACAGTTCTTCCATTAGGCTAAATCTAGGGTGTCACGTCTGTGTGTGTGTGTGTGTTCCGCTGTTTTGTTTCTGCTCGTTAGTGGGGTATTTAGTTCGTTGGGTTATGTTTCCTGCCTTGTGCTCAGACTTCCCGTGCTTAGACCTCGATTGGACTGTCCACGACAACTCTACCTGATACCGGATTGTTCCTTCGCCGCCAGCCTGTGTACCGATCACCTGCCTGTTCCTGACTACTCTGCCTAAATAAACCCTGTTGTTCTTGGAAGCTACCTGCCGTGTCTGAGTCTGCATCTGGGTCTACCTTTGTGCGTGAGCCGTGACATAGGGTCATAGTTTTGGTTGTTTGGCCGATATAAACCCCCCTACACTTAAACCTCAAAGCAGATTCAAATCAACTGACCAACTACAACACGGGGAGTTAGATGGCTGAGAGGTTAGGGAGTCGGGCTAATAATCAGAAGGTTGTTGGTTTGATTCCCGGCCGTGCAAAATGACGTGTGTCCTTGGGCAAGGCACTTCACCCTACTTGCCTCGGGGAGAATGTCCCTGTAAGTCGCTCTGGATAAGAGCGTCTGCTAAATGACTAAATGTAAACAACACACTGTGTGGTCTTCCTAACTCACCTCTGCAAGTCCAATGTGCATGAGAGATTGCGTGTATGACTGTGTAACAAGTCATTTTTGTTTTTACTGTGTAAAAAGTTGGCAGGTTGTCATTTCATTAAAGCACAGTGCAGATAGGGTGGAAATAGAGTGAAGTGGAAAGAATATATTTACAATGGTGGAAAGAGAGAGACAAGGAAATGGATGAGAGGACATTTATGAATTGTGGAAGGATCGGACGATATGTAATGTTGGTTAAATTAAAGATTAGGGGATGCTGATTTAGTTTGAAATCTTAATGTTCGCGTATGTGTGCGCGCTCTTGTGAGGGAACACTGGCTGTCGCCTTCGTTTCGAAAATGGAATAAAAGAATGGAAGGTAATGTAATAAGTCTTAACCTGCTTGCAGGTAACAACTTCCAGTATCAACTAGATAGGAGCACTGTGAAATGGCGCGCAAGGAAGTATTGTTCAGGCATAAACAACTGAAAAAAATCTCAACGTCACCATGATGTCAGTATCCTTGGTGTTTGAGGACAGCTGAAATATCATCTGAATGTGAGCTGCATGCAGTGCGGGTGGAGGGCTCACCATCTGAAACTATGGTGAAACAAGCTAGCTAGAATAAAGTAAAACCAGATAGATAGCTCAATCTGTCAAAGACCCTTTCCAATGGACAAATGCATTTTTTTCAAATCCAGTGGACCGCCAGTATTCGCACAAATGAATTACTCCAACTTACTAGACAGGCACTTTGAATAAACATTAAAACGTCACCAACAACACAAGCAAAAGTGTAAATGTTGCTCTTCCTACCGCACTCAAAGGTACCCCTCTCTCTGCCAGCGATGCCATGTTCTCTAAATGTTGACAAGGACCAAGCGGTGCACAATTATTACAAATTGGGCCACTTTCATGTACTCCAAATCGGATACAGGTCCGACATGCTCCACTGTAACCTCAGTCTGAACAACTGTATTGACGAGAATGGGCGAAATCGCAATAAAAGGAGAATGCAATGATTTCTGGGAAACCGAAAGCAGACCCGCTGTATCCTGTATAAAAGGGGCGGGTCAATCTCAGAAAAGCTGTTGAATATTTTCTCTGGTATGATGCACCACCGTAAAGGATATGCACCGCCTCCCCCCCATAGACTTATATATTAATAGACACAACTAGATTTTTCTTCCAAGATGGCGTCCCCATTCATTTCTATGAAAAGTGCTCAGTGGCGCAGTGAGGCAAGCGAGAGCGCGAAATGGACCGCGCCATCTTTCCAGACTGACTCGTCCGGTCTTGCGCAGAAGCTTGTTCTTAGCTCCGAAACTCGTGCATGCTTGGCTCTGCTTGCAACTAGCTGTACATGTCATACTTTGCAACAACTAGTCGCGAGTTTGTGAGCTGGAGCTAAGGCATTGCAGAAAACTGTCAGAATGTGGTACAAGTCCGATGAAGAAGCAGATAGCTTACATGTGAACTTTACGAAAATCAATACTATTAGTACTGTAGTATGATACGTGTAGGGCCTATACGTTGTTCTTTTTGCTTCGTGTTTTTAGTTTGACTGCTTAAGTATTGTGTCGGATTAAAGAAACTGTAATATCTGGCTCCGTCGTTGTTGTAGCTCGGCAAAGTAAGCATGTTACTATTATAATGATGATGAGTGTTGCTTACTATTACTATTGTTAATGCCGTCGTTGTGGTGTTAACTGACATAAAGTTCTAATAATATCGACCGTAACAATATTGTGGTTATCAGACATGATTTATAGGCCTACATCTTCGTCTTTGCTCCAGAATAACATCAACAATCTAATCTGCTTTAAAATAACGGAAATAAACTCTACAAACAACCGTCATGTATGTGTGCAACCATTTGTAAAACTTGCTATAAAAGGCAGGCAACTGTAGATTATCAAGCTCTTTCTCCTTGTTCTCATTCAGCTCAGGTAAATAAGCGATTTGCTGATGTTCCCTTTTGTGCTCGTCCCCTGTTCGTATCCGCGAGCACGTCTACAGGCAACTTTTCTTGACGTAAGAAAATAAATGGGGTGCTAGTTTCGAATGAAAAAAAAAATGAAATGTGAACGTAGTGAAACAATCTGTTCTGTGGCTGAGGACAATGGCCCCACCCTGCTGATGAAGACTCACCTATGAGCTCTGCCATGGCACTGAAGGGCCGGGTGTGGCTGGTGGAGTTGCTGTGAAGATACTTGGGGCAGAGCTGGGAGGGGAAGAGAGTGATTTAGTGATTTAGGAGCTGGTTTTAGCGCTAAAACGCTTTTTGAAATACTTAAAGTAAAAAAATGTGGAGTTTCTCTTAAGTCGTCAAGTTATGAGCTACTTTTAGCCTTAACCCTTGTGCTCTTTTAATTGTTCTATTAAAAAGCTAGTAGTATGAGCCAGGTTCAAGAATCAAACAAAAATTATTGGGGGAGATGGTTTTAGATGTTGACTGGAGTTAAAACGACCGGACGAGAGGGGTCTGCTCCCCTCTCGCGGGATCACGCATAGCGGCGTCGCCATGCCATTAATGCCGGGGCTGCAGCCTCGAACCTTTTTAGTTTAGCCCCGAATATATCTCTCGACAAAAGAGCTGGGGGAAGTTTTAGCCTACTGTTAGATGGGCCACTTATTCAACATTATTGTTTTCATATCGTTTTCTTCACTGTATTGCAGGCAATAGCAGGCAAAATACAAAATGTTTATAGTTTATAGTTATCCACTCTACATTTAGGGGGGCACAAGTGGGCCCAAGCTTGTTGTCAGTTGTCACACAGAGGTTTGTGACTTCTTACGTCTGAGAGAAAGGGCCATGAAACATTAAGATGTGAGGCATAAAACCATGAATACTAGCACATCAAACTATTGCCCCGAAACGCAAAATTTGTAAATAAAACAACAAAATGACAATAAGCATTTATTTTCTTATATTAACATATTTGAAGGGATACACAATACAACATCACATTCATCCAATTACTAATAAAACAGTTATCTTATTGACCATTGGGACTGATTTAACACTTAAGACACTCATCTATTCACAAACCTTTTAAAGGTATACAAGTAAACACAATATTCTTTGTGTCCCATTAGACCTGTCCAGAAATGGCCACGTAGAGTATCCATCTACAGTGCTCCATTATCAGGACATTACATTCAGAGGGCCATGCAGGTAGGCAGATACACAGACATAGGCTTGTAGGAAAAAGCTCAGATAACTAGAGGGATCAGCCTGCCTGTTAAATTGTTCTTATTGGTGTTACAATGCAGCTGCTGTTAGAATGTCTCTTTTTAATCTTAGCAACTCTAGTCTTACTCTAGGTCAACAAACCTCAAATTGCTCACTCTGACTCAATTCCCTCTTCCATGACCCATAGGAGGAAACCTAGTATAGGTCTGAGTCTGTGTCTATTCACACAGAATCTGAGGTTAGGAGTGCCGATCTGAGTCGGCTGACGTCTCCCTGTAAAATTATGAAATTGTCACAAGGTGCCAAAATCGGCCTTGAGAGTGCAGGCATCGGCCGATGCCAGGTACATCAAAAAAGCATTTAATCGCCCTAATTAATCAGCTGACAGACTGATCGGTCGACCACTATTGCACAATAGTAAAACAGAAGATCTCTGTGACATTCAAAGAATGGGAACTGACAGACTTTGCAGATAGATACTTGAGAGTTAATATCAGATAAAACCCAAAATGGCCTCAAAGCAAATTATAGAAGAAGATTGCATCCTCCCCCCCCCCCCCCCAAAAAAAACGAACTAAAAAACTCAACTGAATATTACAATATTGTCTGTAAATTCCAGTATTTTCCCATTTTTTGTAATTACAAATAAAATAACACATGAATGAATGCGGTTTACACGATTGGACAAGAGTAATGTTTAGCTCAACATTCAAAATTACATTTGCGACCAGTTCCAGATTTAGGTAGCATACAATACAACATGACTCTCAGTGGTTGTGCCCATTCATTTTACAAGTTTAAATTTAAGCTCCACTTCTTATGTTTTCAAGGATTCTAGATCAGGCTTGACAAGGCAAGAACTTCAACATTTCAACTGTAGTTCTCACTCTTGAGTTGCAAATCCCACATCTAAATTCTGAGTTCTAACCCTCCATGGCGTCCAGGAACTCCTCCTCAGTGATAAGCTCCAGCCTTCTTAGGACCGTCTTTGTACTTGCTGCAGGGTATTCTGCCACAGGGTAGGGCAGTGCCGGACTGCCGTCTGGGAACAGGCAGGGGGCAGGGCCTTGGAAAGAGCCGCAGAGAGTACGAAGGAAGGGGCATAGCTGGGTTATGGAGGAGAGGGAGCGAAGGTTGAGGAGGGGGAACTCTAGACGCTCTGTGGAGGATTCCTCACTCAGGTCGTTCATTGCCTGGACAAGACAGGATGGGACCTTGTGAGAATTGGACATGGAGATTTGATCGGGTCAAGCAATTTGTGTGTGCGTGTGTTTCCTTACTCGATAGCGTTGCTGCAGTCCCTCCAGTACTCTGACGACATGCGGCTTACACTCCGGCTGTTCCTCCAGCAGACTGTTTTCTGGACCACCGTAGCGATCAACGTCCACCTCTGGAACAAACGCCCAGCGGTACCTACACACGCGCATACATTTTTAAGACACAGGTTTAAGACATACTAGGCACACATTAAGTCCATGTTGAGCTGAGTGGTGAAAGTCCTACATCTGAAAGAGGGGCATCCTTTCCGGAGGGAAGGCCAGAGAGGTGTCCAGAAACTTGCAGGCAGACAGGTACATATCCAGGTCTACCTGGGAGAAGTGTAGCACAGACCCATTCCTGTCTAGGGCTCCCCGCACCACCTTAGTCAGCCTGGAAGGTACGACAGAGAAGGATAGCTTGGTGGCTTCTTAGTGGGTTGATTGATTGACTCAGTCATTCATAAATTGAAATCACAATTAACTCACTTTGAGACTTCTTTGTCTTCCCGCAAGGTTTTCTCCAACCGAGTAAATGTTCGTATCTGTCCATTGAACAAATAAAAGAGACAGCTTTACCCTTTAAACAAATCTCAACATCAGTTAGGAACTTTCATTGTTGCCCCATGGTTCCAGCAGGAACTTTTGACTTTTGTAAGAAAGCTCTCATGTACCCAGGAATAGTGGACATAAACATCAACAGGAAATATTCATATGTATTTATGATGTGTTAATCCCAATTGTTGGTTAATTTAGCATTGCTTTTATGTAACCAATTTGTGGCTTGCGCATAGAGTGCCACGTGTATGTGTGTATATTGTTTTGATGTCTATGGTCATCCATCAATTGTGGATGGATCAAATGTGTATTTGCCAGAATGACGTACTACATCCGGTTGCATTATGCAATGTTTTGCATGCTTTTCTGATATTGTGACCCACAACCCTCTGTACAGCATCTGCGCCAGTTTAAGGCACTGTCACGGCCACAGCCGTGCCCCCCCCGGTTTCAGTTTTTTGTCCTGCCCTAGTGTTTCCCTGTCATTGTCTTCACCTGTCTCGTTAACGTCATTGTGTCCATTGTGTTGTGTATTTAGGTTCCTGTTTTGTGTCCAGTCTTTGTCTTGTCCTTACCATACCTGTCCGTGTGAGTACCCTATCTGTTCCCGTTTTTGAGAATAAAACCCTTGTTTCTGCCATGCCTGCCGACTCCCCTGCGTTTGGGTCCAACCCCACCTCACGTCGTGACAGGCACAAATTATGAAAATGTACAGTAGTATGTCCACAAGTTGCTTTTCATGCATTGTACTATGTAAGTACAGCTGTAGTCACTATGTTGTAGTGACTACAGCTGTACTTACACAGTACAATAGTACATAGACAGCAAAATAAAAGTCTGTAGTTCAGGAGTTAGCCACGGGTGTTACATGAACACCACCAGTAAGTCCAAAGCAGCATGAGGTGAGGTCTGCACAAGGCAGTGCCTGCTCACCAGTTCTGTGACCATGATTGGCCATAGGGAGGTCAGGTGCTGTGGGGAGATCCTGAGCAGTAGAACCCGGAACATGAGGAACATCTGAGCACAGACAGATGGGGTCTGACCCATACGCAGAGTCTCTGTGAGACGCTCTGGTGGATGAAAGGAAGAAGATCATCTTTATGCATTAAGTGTGATGTATTAACTATTAAGGATGTAGTACTTTTCTGTGGCGCTCAACCGTTCATGCACACCAGCTAACACACACAAGTCTTGAACATCACAGATGGAAGTGAAAGTGACCCAACCTTGGATGAGAGGCAGGTAGAGGTGATACTGGTCTAATTCTCCACTGAACATGGCAAAGGCCTGCCTCTTCAGTAACATGGGCTTCTGGTCTGCACTGGAAAACAGCTTGAGCGAGCTGCTTTGCATGCCTGCAACAAAGTTAAATACATACAGTATATCAATCCTCCCTGTAACCAGGGATGGGAAGTATTTATGATACATGTATTTAAATTACGTATTTCAAATACAAAATAGGATTTTGTCATTTGTATTTGATTGGTTTGGTTTGATGGAAATAGTTATATATTTTGTATCAACATACTTGTATTTTGTCATAACAAAATACTGTAAAATACTTTGTGACTAGTCTACATGATGATTGATCATGATGTATTATATTGGTTCTCTGTTAAATAGTATGAACCCCACAAACATCTACACATTTGTTATGATGTAGTACACAGTGGACCCAAACTCAGTACAACATATTTTGCAAACGTGAGATTTTGAGATAGACACCTGCAAAATTACAACCAGTGCACAGTGCCCCGGTTTCCGAGCAAATTGTTTTCCCCAAAAAAACACAATAAACTTGCACAGACAGACAGACAGACTGAATTACTTGCATTATAGTATAGATGCTGCATCTGATTGGGGTCTACTCTGTAATTTTCCCAGACTTGAGATTAGTAGTTGGAGTTGGGTTGATATACCTTGACAAGTTCTGTTGCTACTTTCTGATTACATTTCTGGCTACATCTAAAGATATTGATAATTTAATAATTGTTGACAAAGGGCTAAAATGTTTGTTTTTGAGTTCCATATAGGTATCCAATGATTGCTAAATAAATAATGTATTGCCAAATGATTGTACCCTAACTGATGTAGCTGTTTAGTAGTGTTGTGGGAAATTGATTATGGGACAGCAAGGCAAACCAGGGAAGGTTACCCCAGGTCAGGTTTTGGGGCCTAAAATGGCTGACTTCTTCTATCTGCGCAGTTAAGAAACCATGCACAGTTCATAAAGTCCACTCCAAACTAGTTTTACCCAGAACATGAGAAAGTATGGTGGGGGTAATTGGTTTGGCAAACTAAGTATGGGAAAGGAATGTGTAATAGGCTGTTGTGTAATAGGCTGTTTTTGCTCAAGTGTATGGTAGACTCAATCAGGTCGAGACAGGTTGCAGCTGGTGGTATCAAATCATCTTTGAACTTAGCCTTAAGGGACTACAGTCACTGTACCAATAGTAATGGGTTGTTGCTGATCGAGGCCAGAATTGAGAGTGATGAAGGAGAAGGAAAGTCCGGTTGTGTTGGGTTGAGGAGGGGTTGTTGAACGTCAAGGACATTAGCCCAGGACATCAGAGGGGGAGTAAGTAGAAGATGAGCTTTTCAGCTGTAGAGAAGTTCATCAACAACCTTACCAGCCAAAACAATGTGCACGCAGGGTGGGGTGTGAGGAACCCAGGTTAAGGGACAGACTAGAACTTTCCGATATGATGCCGTCATTATATTGTACAGGGCGGGGGGATTATTCTCATTTAGTCTATAAAACATGAATGTTGGGGCAGCAAGAGTTGTCTTTTCCTGTATGTGTTTGTGAACGCACATCTGCCTTGCCGAAATAAACCATAAAGCTGCCTTGAGCCGTTGAAAGATATTTTGCCTTCGACTACTTTTTTCTACTACCTTCTACGGAGGTCTGTTTTCTACAACAGTAGGATCATGATTTTGCATACCATTGATCACAGGTATATGTGAATATTTGATCTGCTGGTTGCACATGTCAGATGTATTGCTTTACTAGTATTTAGTTTATTTATTTATATAGTATTTATATGGATTGAATGTGTTTTATTTATGTAGTATTTATGATGAATTGAATGTGTTTTAATACTTGTCTACAAACAAATTTCCCCTAGTGGGATAAATAAAATTGACTTGACTTACTAGTTAGGCGGAAAAAGCTGTTTTTAATCAAACATTGACTTAATCAAATGAGTCAGTGTACTGGTGAAGGGATAGATCAAATAGTCCAATAGATGGAAGGTTTGCAACGTGATTTCATGGTCTCTTGTAAAAGTATTTTTTGTATTTTTAAAATACAAAAATACAGTAGTTTATTTTGATACCTGGAATGGCTGCTGTATTTTATAATTTATTTTGATACACTTAAAATCAAGGTATTTGGTATTTTATTTTTAGATACATTTGAATGTATCTTTGCTCATCCCTGCCGGTAACACACACGCAAACAAAACTTACTCATGAGGTCTTTGAACATAGTCTTCTCATGTGTCAGTAGGTGGTCAATGATAGAACTCCAACTGCAGGAAACATAAACAGGTACTGTAAGGGAGTAGTCAGGAGATGAAGTGCTTCTGTGTTTCATTGTAAAAAACACCCACAAATACACAACACAAGCATGTTCTTACTGGGGGGTGCAGGATGCATCCATAGTGAAGAAAAGGGGGTCCATGAAGAGCTCAAAGACCTCCTTCTTCCAGGCTCTCTTAGTGTATGCATAACCACTCAGATTGGCCAGCAACTGGGCACCTGCCCCAAAACTGGGCATATTATAGGCACTGGAGAGAAAAAGATGAGATACAGATAGATGGGTATAGAGATTTATTTTAACTTGAAGAGTTTATAGCACCTTTTATACAGAGATCCCGCAATATGGCTGTAATGAAGACCCATCATTATGCCGACTTTGCTTGTTTACCCTGATCCAACAAAGCCGGCATTATTTTGCCCCATGTGTGCTTTTACATTGCATGCAGCCGTAATGCCACCGGAATCTGAGGCGTGACATCATCATTGTTGTTAGAGTGCATAATCTCGCCATGCCAGCTGTCCCTTTTACACAGACATCGATTTGGCTCTGTTACTGACTTCGATGCCAGCTTATTGCCGTTACAACAATGACCCTCCATCCCGTGTCTGTGCCTTTGACACAGAACTGCAAGGCGGCATAAAGATGCAACATTCCCAGCTTTAACAGGCTGTGTAAAAAGGGGCCCATGTTTTACTCTGGTTAATCTTTATGGCCTGTATCTAAAATCAGATGAAGAGTCTGATTTTGAGATTTTTTTGTTTAGCTGAGATACTGTTACTATGCCGAAAGATATGTGACTGTTACCTGTGGTTCTTCAGGTAAGGGAATACGTAGTACATGAGACGAGAGATGAGAGGAACAGCCTTTTCTTTTTCATCACTGCGATACACCAAGTCCAGCAGAGGGGCCAGGATCTAGAAAGGGAGCAAAGTGTCACACACACACACACACCCCAAAGTGTGTACAATACAGCCACAGCCACACACACACACACACACTTACCTCAGCCAGTAGTGCCAGGGCCTGTACACTGTAGACAGAGGGGGCAGAAGAGGACACCATTGTGCTGGCCTGAGCTACAGAGTCTAAAGAGGGAGGAGAGACAGGGGAGGAGGATACATTGTATAAGACATAGAAGACCATCACAGGGAAATAAGGGGGCAGAGGCAGGGAAATAGGATGTGTGATGGTTCAGGTGGAATACTGGGTCCGTGGGCACCCTCTCCTGGGAGGTAGGCCCAAGGTAACCTAATGTACATGATTAAGTAACTGGGAGAAGCAACCAGGTGAAATGCATGACCCTAATTGTGTTTTCTTTAAGAGGTCCCGATTAGGTGAACACGGGGGAGAAAATGTGAAGGAGAACAGCGGAGCACGGAGCCGTGATACTCGTGCTAATGGCGCCTGAGGGACCGCCTGTAGTTTCTTTGTTTTGTGTTAACGTTTTGCTTTGACGTAAACAGTGTTTTTATTTTACTTTGTGAACACCTAGTACGGCAGTGTGCTTACTAGGTTCTGTCGTCCCTGAAAGAAGAAATACAACCAATATATTACCTTCAATTTACCGTCTCAGCGTCTCATTTATGCTGTCCTGCACCATAATATAATTTTAAGTGTTGGCTCTAGTATTACCAACTAGCGAACCGCCACAGATGAGACAAGATAAGATAAGGCAAATACAGATGTAAATTCTTGACTATTTATGATCTCTTCTTCACTGGGCTGACCATGCAAACCCATCTGTCTGTCTGTCAGCTCCTAGGAAGCCGGCCAGGAGGTACAGTACTTTGGGTGCCAACATGGATTTCCATAGTTAAAAGGCCTGGGGTAGGTTTGGGAAGTACAGGCCCAGCAGTGTTTTTATCGGAATTTCAATTTGAATGCCTTGGTATTACACATTGGACGTGCAACAAAAGTTGTTTAACAGGAGAGAGTGTTGAGCCGATGCGTCCGTGCACGCCGCCATCTCAATGCCAGCAGTGTTTCTATGATGACATGGCAGGTTCTGCTGTTGTTTCTGATCTTGGTCCAGTGTGGTGGAGGTCTGAATACAAAACTGGAATCACAGGTAATTTCTCAGTCAAGTATATCTGTACTAGTGCCGTGCCCGTTTGAGGGATAAATGGCTCCATCACTCTGCCAATCATCAGGTAGCTTAATTAAATGTACAGTATATTGCAGACTGTGACTGGCTGCTAGTTTCTCTAGTTAAATAGACAGCATTTTTGACCTTTCATGTTACCCCTTAGGTCAAAAGTCTTAAATGGAAGCATTTAGAAAATTCCCACCCCCAAGGGTAGGTTGTCCCATAGGGTGGTCAGTCCATGAGAACAGTTCAGCTAACTGGTCAAACATTCCCTCTATAGCCTTCACCACCTTCTGACCTATTGATGTGGAAATTGACACCATACTGTTGAGATTGTGAAGATTTGTTATGATTATGGATTTATCTGATTGAAAATTCAACTCTCGAATCACCCTTTTAGTATTGTTCTATATTACTGGAAACTATATGTTAAGCTGTTGACTGATCATTTTTTACCACTAAATGATATAATATATTGAGCCTGAGTGTGAGATCTGGGTGTCAGGGGCTGAGGAGTGAGGGAGAAGGCCACCTGTAGGTATGCATCTTCCTTTGCAGGCAGAGGCCTAAGCTCGAAGTCAAGATGCACTGTTTTTGACCCTATGCCAAGAATCTTATCTGTAGCCACCTGCCCAAGGTCAGCACTGACCCTAAGTAGAGAGGAATTACAAAGAGCCTCATTGTGTAAGCAGCATGAGCAGCCTCATCTTAATTTAAAAAAATTACACAACACTATCTCCTTTCCTGTTAGCTGCAAGCTAACTATGGATATGGAACAATGGAACAATGGACAATGGAAAATGGAACCCTAATTCAAATCACTCTTGAAAACCACATACATTTAACTGTACATATTGTACCTGTAACTGTACACTGTACCTAATTTGTACCCACATACAATATAAAATTGAATTACACTTGCTAGCTAAGTTAACTGCTGAAAGCCAAACTATACTGTATGTCTAGGTAGCTAAAGATTTGTGGTGATGAATATAAAGCTAACCAACTATTTTACATTTACATTTAGTCATTTAGCAGATGCTCTTATCCATAGCGACTTACAGTAAGTACCCATTCCCCCGAGGCAAGTAGGGTGAAGTGCCTTGCCCAAGGACACAACGTCATTTGGCACGGCCGGGAATCGAACTGGAAACCTTCAGATTACTAGCCCGATACCCTAACCGCTCAGCCACCTGACTCACTCTATCCCTTTTACCTCTCCTCATTTGACAGGAAACCTGTGAACACTAGCGCAGTGTCTGTTGGTGGCAAATACGTTTATATTTATTTGTCACAAACCGCTCGTCCAAACAATTTCATATGTGACACTACACGTCCGACAGACAGAAAGAGACAGACAGAGATTCCTGACATTACAGTTTGATTTGGATATGTATGTGTGTGGAGAATTAAGATTCTATGACAAACAGAATGGTCTGCTTTCAATTTGTTCTGTGAAGTAGGAAGATTGTGTGTATGTATTTGTACATAACGTGCATGAGTATGAGCTCAGTTTTGTGAGTGTGCTTGCCCGTGTGTGTGTGTGTGTGTGTGGTCTTTGTGGTTACCGTAGAGGTCAATGTCTGTGTCTACATCGTCCGGCTCCTCATCGACGGGGCAGACCTGGGGCTGAACTTTAACCTCCAGGTTCCTGCTGAGCCAGCTGGTCTGCTCCAGAGAAGACCCTGCCACCCCACCCACTGCCTCCAGGATCCGCTGAGTCACCTCCTGGTGTGGGATGGAGGACAGATGTGGATGGAGGAGTCAGAACCATATCATAACCTATAGCTCTGGCACTAACCATAGCAGCAGGTCCCGGATGACTGGTTAGCTGGCTGACCTGCATGTCCTTGGTGTCCCTCTTGTTGTCCAGGTTGGGTAGCCGGTTTACAAAGTCATTCAGAATCCTGAGACAGAAGTTTGACATTGAGCTTGTATGCTTTAGTGTTTATCAAGCCTTGCTCGCTGTCAGAGAAAAATGATACATCTACCGTTTGTTTATTTGTAGAAGACACAACAGGGGCAAATGGTAGTTTGTGTGTGTATATAGAGAGAGCGGAGAGAACAGGGACGTTTGTGTTTGTGTGTGTGTGTGTGTGTGTGTGTGTGTATGTGTGTTTGTATCTGACTGACTGACCCCAGAAGGAGGAAGTGACCAGGTGGAGCCAGGTTGAGCTGGACAGACTCTCTCAGCAGACTGAGAAGAGGTGCCACATTCTCCTGGAGGGTTTGGGATGAAACACTGAGAGAGAGGAGGTCAAATACAGTCAGTAACAGGTGAAAGTCCTGTTATGTCTGAGGCTGTATGTTATATTTCTTTTTACCTCTGGATATAGGCGTAGCTGAACTGCAGCATGGGAATGTCTACCAGAGTGACCTTCTACCAAGAAGGAGAAGAACACACAGTTAACATGTGCGTATGTTAATGAGTGTGTGATTGAGTGAGCGAGTGTGTGACTGCATGTGCATGCACCTTGTCTCCTTTGATCTGGTGAGGTTTCTTCACCACCTCTTTAACTAGTTGGAGGATGGTTTCTGCGTGGAGTGTGCTCAGTGATGTCACCAGATCCACGATTGTCAGACGAGATTCACTGGCGACAGGCAAGATCTGAAGAGAGAGAGAGAGAGAGAAGGAGAGAAGAGAGCAAGACAGAGAGAAAGACGGAGAGAAGTGGAAACGAGAGACAAACGTGTCGTTGTGAGCCAGTGTACGTGTGCTTGTGAGAGAGCGAGTGAGACACAGAATCTTCTCACCTTGTTCTTGTGCCTCTTCTTGCTTCTTCTGCTGCTCCAGACAGCTCCTACTGAGGCCATCAGCTGGACCCCATACTGGCCTGTCAGAGGCAGTAGCAGGTCCAGCACACGCTGCTTCAGGACCTGCACACACACACACGGAACATATCACACACACACGGAACATATCACACACATGTTCACTCACGCTTCAACACACGCATACAAAACCACGTTTCCCACGGTTCCCACCTTGGCGCTTCTGAAGTACACGGAGGCATGTTTGATGGTTTGGGGGGAGTCAGAGCCCCTTCTCTGAGACTCCTCCCTCCTGACCACGCCCCATAGCAGAGCCATGCTATTGAGTATGTGCGGCAACTCCTCGATCACAGCGTTGCGGACGTTGCGGACGTCTGCCGAATCACAGGCCACCAGAGACTGACAGGGAGTGTGAGAGCAGGATGTAGAGGAAATGAAAAAGATCTATTCAATCTCAATTCAATTGAGAAACGTAGGATTGAATGTGCCAGTGTGCTGTATGTGTGCGCGCATCACCTTATGGTCCAGCAAACAATGGTGTGTGATGGTGGTCAGGCCTTCCAACAAAGTCAGGGGATAGTCAGGGGCGATATTCTCTCTTCTGTAGAGAGAAGACATTAACGTGACATCAACAAATAAACATACATAAGTTAAACACATGCATATCTCTCACGACACACATCCAAAAAAGACAGTGGTAACTGTGTACAGTGTGCATGCATGTACGTATGTATGCGTACCTCTGTGTGGCCTTGCCCCCGTCATGTTCGTACTGTTTGGCCAGCTCATCCAGGTTCTTGCAGATCTGTGTGATGAGAGGCGCCACGATGATGCTCAGAGACCTACCCAGGTAGGGCAGGGAGCCGCGCAGGAGCGCTAGCCAGTGGGGGTGCATGCCATAGCCGTACTGAGGCTGCAGAGCCCTGGCCGCCGCAGACACGAACATGCCCTGTGCTGTGATGGGCTGGGTCTGGACGTACTGAGCTGCCTTGATCGACTGCTGGAACAGGACGGCCGTCTGCCATTCCCGGGTTAGAGGGGTGGAGGCAGCGGGGGAGTCTTCAGGGTGCCCTGACCCCCCTGGCCAGATATGGTGCTCCAGGACTATAAGCGCTTGGAGAAGCTTGAGCAGCTCAATCTGGAGCGGGTACTGCTCCTGCCCCCCACTCTGCCCCAGGTGGACCAGGCTCTCCTCCGACAGTCCCCCATGCTCCTCCAACAAGTCCCCTCCACCACCAACCTCCCTCTCTGCCCCTCTCTGACTTATGTACATGGAGGCCGAGAGGCAGAGCAGGGCATACTGCTGCACATTACACCCAGAGAGGAGTTTGTGGATGGGCTCCAGGTTGCATCCATTCCTCAGGCTTTGGCCTCGCCTGTGGCCCACATCCAAGCCCTCCTGCTGGCCACGCACCACAAAGACCAGTTGGGTTATCAGGCAGGTCAGGATCTCCACGCTCTTCACCTGCACCTCCCGGTTCTCTTGCATGTCCCTGGGCCCTAGGCTGAGGTAGGAGGGGTAGTGGGACCTCAGAGAGCGCAAACACAGGGACACCAGCACCTCCAGGAGCAAGACTGGGGGTGGGGAAGCTGTAGCGGTGGGGGATGCCAGGTGGCCGTAGAACGTCCCGCCCTCCAGGGCCTGCTGGTGGCGCTGTAGCAGATTGGAGACGAGGTTGAGGTGGGAGGAGGAGCTTGTGTCCAAGGAGGTGGAGGAGAGGGCGTCCACCAGCGGCTGCTGGGCAGAACTCCTCAGCAGGCTAGACAGTAAAGTCAAGCCCTGGAGGAGATGTTGCCCCCCGCTGGCCTGAGGATATAACAGCACATGCCTGAAAAGCGAGTTGACGGCCTCCCTCTTCTCCCTTTCCTGCTTCAGCAGGCGGGACCTCGCCATGGCTTCAAGCTCCAGGTCCTCTTCCTCCTCGCTCGACAGTGAATCCGAGGCCTGCGTGTGCTCGGACTCCACTCTCCGCAGGCCATTGGTCAAACCTCCTTCCTCCGTGCTGCTGCGGTAGGGGGCAGATCCAGAGCTCTCCGTGGAGACCTGGGCGCCACTGGTGTCAGCTGACTCTGTGTGGTCGCTCTCCTCCTCGCCCTCCTCTTCCTTCTCCACATCATCCTCCTCTTCTGTTTCCTCGCTGCCGCTGTGGGAGGCCGTCACGGTATCTGAGGGTTTGGTTGTGTCTGGATTGCTGTCTAGCTCTGCCCACAAGGCTTCCCTGTCCACTAAGGTTGTGTAATCAAATGCGGTATTCTCTGTTGCCATGGCATCCGTAGATGTCCTTGAACCCTTAGTAGAGCTTCGGCTTCTGTTACTAAGCAACTTTAGGTTCCCTGGGAATAGGCGAGCAAATTTGCAAAAACTAAGTACAAATGCCAAATACATACACAAGATGAGAAAAAACACACGCACACACACATTGCCAGGCTGACCTGTGGTGAGGCTGAGTTTGTAACTCTGGATAGAGCAGCGCTGAGTGGAGGGGTGGAGGAGGAGGAGCAGGATAGGCTCTAGGATGCGGGCCACATCGCCGAGGGACAGAGCTCTGACCAACCAGCACTGGGCTGCTGCACTCATGGACCCATCAGAACGGTTTAGACTGCCCACCATCACACACAGCGACCTGTAACAGAGTCAAAGACTAGCCTGACTGCATGACTATTGACTACATGACTATAACTACACAATTTCTGACTACCAGACCAATGCCCACAATACTACTGACTACAATAATACTGGCAACATGCCTACTGATTACAAGACTACTGATAACAAGACTACAGACTACAAGGTGAAAAGATAATTGAGTACCTGTCAAAGGAGCGGTTGAGTGACATGGTTCTGTTGGTCTGGATGTCCCGTGTCAGATGCCACAGAATGGAAAACCTGTTGAGAGCCTCCAGGCGCATGGTCTCAAGAGAAAGACAGGACACAGAACACTAAAAACCATGCTTGATATGGATTTTCGGGGTTTATTGATTATAGGGCAGGTAGGCAGGCATGTGGGGTATCCAGTGTTCAGGAAGAAAGCCTAGGATTGGGCTGTGTTAGTAAGGAATGTGGTAGCAGGAGTTTTGGAAAGTTGAGAAAAGGACAACAGCAGATATGGTGCCAGAAGAAAATAGAAAGCTCTAGAAGGAGTACGAGGGAGGGCCAGGGACACATACTTCTATACGATGATCTCCTGAACTGAAACCAGACATGTATCTGTTTTCAGTCTCTTCCCATCATTAGCCCACTCCTAAGACAATGTAATCATAGTTGAAATAACACAGCCTCAGAACCTGACGTCCCAAAGCTCCTCTCCCCAGATGATAAAAACTCTCGTGCTGCATTTCTCTCCAAGTCAGAAAGTCATAAAACTCCAGAAGTTGAGCATCCAAAACGGTCAACTGTCCTTTGTGGGGTCATCACCCTCAGAAATAGCTAATACATTATTAGCCATCTGCCCTATCATAAAAAATCCCCCAACAGTTCCTAAGCTTTACAACCTCTCAACTCCTCAACCTCTCAACTTTCTACAAACTCAGCTTAATTATCTCCCCTTCCTGTAAACAACATAAGTTGATATTCCAGCATGTCTCTTATAAATGAACCACATTTAAAACACATTAATCCTACATAAATCCTAAAATTCTATCACAACAGTTTGTTGGGTATGCTTGGTGCAGTGTGTGTGTATTCTACCTTGTTCTTGTGCAGTAGAGCCTGGCAGATGATGTCTTCACAGACGTTAGCAGAAGGTGTCAGGCAGTGTAGTCGATAGAAGAGCTCCACGCAGGAGATGTGCTGCTCCCTCCTCTCTGTGTCCAGCTGGCTCCACAGCATCTGGGCCACTCGCTGGACGGACGAGCACATGCACACACACACACACACACACACACACACACACACACAAACACTGTTTCAGTGCCAGGCCAGTGCCCTGAATATACAGTAGATTGCCTCACATGATCTAAATGCCAACCAGTGTGTGATTTATGACCATCATGATCATAATCATCATCATGTCTGTAGTAGGGTTCTGACCTGGTAGAAGTCGGTGCCCTCCTCGATGACACTGAGCAGGCCGGGGTAGATGGGCGGGATGGTGACCATCTGCAGGCGTCCACTCGAGGGGTTGGCATCTGCTGCCTGGTGGCGTCTGGTCTTGTCCTGGATGACCAGGGCCAGGGACTGTGAATGGTTGACCAGCTCTAGCAGAGATGACACAGCAGTGTGCTGGACATGATGGTCTCTGGATAGGCAGCACAGGGTCATCAAGGACCTCAGCCACTCTGGCAGGCTGCCCACATCATTGCCTGATGGTAAAACATGCAATTAGATACTGTTTCGATTCTTACTCTCAAAATGTCTCCAAGACTTGTGTGTGGGTGTGTGGAGGTCTAACGTGTGTGTGTGTGTAGGTGTGTGTACATCAGTCTCACCCGTGCTGTTGAACATGTCCTTGTAGAGATCCTGGTTCTCCTGCTCTGTCAGGTAGACAGGGAAGGTTGTAGCCTCTAGCAGCAGGTGACAGGTTGCTGTGAACGCCTGCCGACACACCTCGGTAATCTCCGCCCTTCCCCTCGGCATGTAGCCCCCACCCCAGTCTAGTGCTCCCGCTTTGCCCCGCCTCTTCTCCGTGGAAGGGTCTGAGGCCGTGTCCGAAAATGAGCGCAGTTTGTGCTTGTTGGGGCTGAAGAGCTCTGCCAGTTTGCTTTTGATCTGAGGCATGGAGATCTGAGCACCCTCCCGGCCCCCAAAGGAGTATTTCCTCCCCGGAGAGGACGCTAGAGAGTCGGTTTGTATCACCTCATCCTCCTGCCCCCCGCTCACATCCTCCACCTGGACCAGCAGGTACCTGAGAGAGAGGAACAGAGGAACAGCGAGAGGGAACGAGAACGATTGAGTTCATCAAGACTAAGGTATGTCTAAGGTATGTCTGTCAACTTTGTCCAGTGACTTTGAAAGGGCATGACAGGGAGGGAGGTTTTACCTGGTAGTTATATAAGCCAGGATGTCCTGCAGATACTTTGTCATGGTGTCCATGCTGCCCCTCATCCTCCACACAGTCCCCCCACCCCCGGATGACTCTGTACCCTCGGGCCCAGGCCCCACCCCTGGTAGGAGGTGCTGCTCTGATGGAGAGGCGCTGATGCCCAATCCACTGTCCTCTGACCGTAGAGGCAGGAACACCCTTGCTGCTGGTTCCTCCTCCTGTCTGGTACCATTATTTGGCTCCGATTCCTCATTGGCCTCCTGATTGTTAAGGATACCGTTACCATGGTCCTTGGCCTCGTGGTCCTTCTCTCCACAATTCTCATTCGCCTGTATGAGAGGGAAATGGATAATCACTTGATTTAATACCTAATAAATCCTAAATCAAAATATTTTCACAGAACACGACTATGTTACCTGACTATGTTTGTCTGCCTCTTCCAAGATCTGTAACTCTGCATCTTGTGTAGAAGACTCCACCTCCATGTCCATATAAGCAACGGGCATCTGTATCCTGCAGAGCACCTTGAAGCAGGCACACAGGCCCTGTCTCAGATCTGATAAGTCCAGGGTGGTCATGTGACCCCTGAGAGCTTGCAGCATGGAGCACAACATCTCAGGCAGAAGCTGGGACTGGATATCTGCATGCTGCTCCTGGGAAGGATACACACACATGCACACACACACACAGGCAGGCATATGTTTTAGATGTGTGTACATGTCTGTGCACCTACTTGTATGAATGGATGTGTTTATGTGCGAGCATGCGCCTGAGTGTGTTTGTACCAGAGGGATGACATCCAGCAGAAATATGATAAGGTTGGACATCTCAGAGACAGAGGTAGCTGGTTGGCTCTTCTCCGGCTGATGGAAGGAGGGTTGGTCAACTGGATCACTGTTAAGACAGGGAGGGAGGACAGAGCGAGGGTGGGGGGGGGCAGAAAATGAGAAGGAACACATCTGGTCAGACACTGCCTTGATAAATACTGTATTGTGTGAAATATTTCATCATATGAAGTATTTCTGCAGTATTTAAGAACCGTGTGTACTGTGTGTTTTTGTCCTACCTGATGCTTTTGCAGAATAACTGGGTCATGTAGTCCCAAAGATACTCAATGTCCATAGAGCTCACCAGCAAATTTACTGTTTTAATTATCTCTGATGAGTTCTTGTTCTCCTTGAACTGACTGGAACACAAAAACACCACACACACAACACAAACACATTCTAGTTGTGTCCCTTTGTGTATCACTAAATTGTGCAAACACATTTTTTAATCAAAACCAATCAATCCATTCAACCAACCATCAACTAATAACAGCATCATCTGTCCATCATCCAACAACATAGTCAGATGTCCATTTTTTTTATCATCCATTTTCCTCCTCCTCCACAGCTTCCACAACAGGGAACAGTGTGCCCCCCCCTCCCTCATATTATTCTCTTACGACACACAATATTTTCTGACCTTTTCTCAGTATCTCAGTACCCCCCCCCCCCTTCTCAAGGACAGTTTATGCATGTAACTAGTTTGTCGTGTACACCTGTAACTTTCCATTGACTGTGCCCATTGTCTCTGCTCTATTACACACCTGTGTGATTAACATGCATATGTGCCCCCACTTGATGGTTCTTTACCTGGGTTTTACTGTTACTTTAATACGTCTCTCAAACTATCAATTCACTTCAGCAAGGCATACTAATGTTGATATTTAGGTCTTTCATCCTCCTCCCACCTGGCCAGCTGGTTGCTGGAGAGGCTCGAGGTGGTGGTGTCCTCCCCCAGCATCTCTCGGCAGTAGCTGTAGAATGCCCTGACCACCTCCAGCAGCACACTGCTCAGGACTGGGGGACCTGCAGAGTGTAGCGCCTTCATCAACGTCATCATCGTCATAGAAAGAAAGAGACATGTAGGTCGAGAAATCGAGAATGTTTGTCTCTGTCTCCGTTGTGTGTTTACCTATCTCTGGTTTATCCAGGAGGCTGATGATGATGCGGAAAGGTCGGAGGTAACAGATCATGCTTTCCACGTTGACATCTTTTTTTTTCAGGATGCTGATCAGAGCCTTAAGACAGACACCCCAGAGTGAGAACACACACACACAATAGGATGTTTCATGTAAAGAGTAAACTGTTTTGTTTTCCCCACAACACCAGCTCAGCAGCCCACTAACCACAAAACTCGAAAGGTGGGTGGTGATGTTAATTGTGACGGCTGGTTGCTATAGTGTAAGTAAGTAAATATGTGCAACCTTGGTGAGGCATCTCACTGTAGTGTGGGTAGGGTTGTCCTCACCTGTACGAGCAGCTCTTTAGAGTAGGTGTTGAAGTAGTTGGCAGTGTGTTCCTCAAGAGTGGTGGAGAGGTTGGGGTCTGGAGCCACCATACCTCCCTTAATGTCTGTGCCTGGACATGCCGAGACAGCAACGACAAACAACAAACACACAAACAAACAAACGTTAATCTGTCACCAAGGCATAAGGTCTTTGATCCAAAGTGACAGGTTTGTAGCGTGTTTGTGTACCTAGGAGCCAGGCATAGAGGCGTCTGTTGAGGGACATGTCTCTGCGCAGCAGAGTAAGAGAGGCGGCTGACACCACTGTGATCATGTCTTCAACCGTCATAGGAATACTGCTCTCTATTGGGTGCTGGTGGGAAAACAGGGGAGAGGGTGGTGGGAAATTGATTATTGGGAAGGTGGCAACCGGAGAAGTGTACACGGGGTCAGAGATTTGGGGCCTAAGATGGCGGACTGGGGCCTACGCAGTAGAATTATACTCTGAACAGGATCAAACCAGAATAGAGAGGATATCTGATGGGGAAATAGGTTGGCAAACTTAAGATGGGAAATGCATGTGTGTTTTGGAGAAGAATGGGCTGTTAGTATTTAATAAAGGGATCGCTAGACTCATCAACTGGGTGCTCATGGCTTGAAAGAGGAGGAGGTCTGAAGGGATACATCTGGTGTGGTGGAACAATAGCTGTATCTACTCCCAAGGGGTCGAAGTCAAGCATCTGAAGTAACAGGTTCTGCCAGAACCAAGGAAACTGGAGGAGAGGAACGTTCTGGTGGAGAAGGGTTGAAGTGGGGTTGTTGTGAGGTGAAGAAAACAAGACAAGGCCACATGAAGGAGGGGTGAAGTGGGCTTTATCACCAGTAAAGAAGTTGTCAACAACTTCTTCAGCCAGATAAGGCGTATGCAGTTTTGGGAATGGTCAGGAACGGGTTATAGAACCTTCCAGAAGGTCACGTCAGTGCATTATGCAGGGCGGGGGTCTGATCCTCATATCAGTCTATAAAAAGAGGATGTTTGGGGCATTTGAGGGTCTTTTGCCGTTTTGTCTATACCTGTGTACAACTGCCGTGCTGAAATAAACCATCAAGAGCCACCTTGACTTTTTGAAAGATATTCTGTCTCAGACTCTATTTTTGATAATCCTTCTGGAAGAAGTGAAGTTCTTCAACAAGAGTAAAATGCACACACAAACAAACACATACAGTACACACACACACACACATACAGTGAATATACACTAACCAGGCAGGTGGCGAGGGGGAAGAAGTAGAGGAGGATCTCCAGCATGTTCCTCTGCACCAGAACATTGGAGTCCTGAAGGGCCAAGCGAAGAGACTTTATCTAGGAGAAAGGGATGTACAGGTTGTCAGGGGACAAACTCATGTAGCCTACTAATAGCTCATGTTATTGACTAGTTTGGCAACTAGTGATCAGGAGGTCCCTTGCAATCGACGAGAAACACTGTCAGCTGTCACAGAGACAGAGGGTAACTAACAGACAAACGCACGCAGGCAGACTCACCACCAGGCCGTTGTCGTAGCCCAGCATATGTGTTTGCTGGCTGGGGGAGGCCATGCGGTCAAAGTGTGTGACGATGAAGATGGATGCAGGCAGTCTGATGACAGGACTGACCAACACACTGCCCCATAGTGCTCCATAAAACACCTGCTGGCCAACCAGCAGAGACAAACGCACCAGCAGCGCATCCGTCCTGCAGGGAAATAAGCTCTTTACTGTTCAGGGATTACTGTTACCATTATGCCTTAGTACATTTGTGTGTGTTTATTTGTGAATGTATGGGAGCATGAGAGCAAATATTTGTGTGTGTCTACCTGTCATACACCTCCAGGCCCTCTTCCAGGCCAGGTAGTAGCCCAGTGATGAAGGCCTGCAGGCTGGGTAAGAGGGCCCTCTGCAGGGCAAGGTAGTAACGCTCGTACAGAGTCAGAAGGACAGGTTTTACCGCCATAGCAGCATGACCCAGCAAGGGGAACAGGCCAGAGCTGCAACACACAGAAACGCACACATGCGCACACACACACAGCATTCATACACACATGCATAACACAAAAACACATACATCAGAGCCTAAACAAAAAAGGAACCTGTGTGTGTTTCAGCTATTACAGCATATATAGTGTATGCACAAACAGACGCATACCTGTAGATGAAGAGGTCCTTGGCCAGCCTTTTGGTGCCGATAATCTTGAAGATGATATCATAGGTCTCCAGGGCCTTGAGGTGGACGCCGCTGGGTAGGGCAGGGTGAAGGCACTGGGCCAGACGCTTCCCAATAATCAGCCTCTTAGGCAGCAGGGAATACCGCAGGTTACTCTGCAGGGCCTAGAGGAAGGAGGGGGGTTGGGTAGAGAGAGAGAGAGGGAGAGGGAGAGGGAGAGGGAGAGGGAGAGGGAGAGGGAGAGGGAGAGAGGGAGAGAGGGAGAGAGAGAGAGAGAGAGAGAGAGAGAGAGAGAGAGAGAGAGAGAGAGAGAGAGAGAGAGAGAGAGAGAGAGAGAGAGAGAGAGAGAGAGAGAGAGAGAGAGAATGGTTGAGGCAGGGAAAGACATTTAGAAGTTTGGCAGATAGGGAGAGACAGAGGGAGACATGGTGAGACACAAAGACTGCAGTCTGGCTGGCTTTTGAGAGGCCATTTAGAACAACCCCCCCCCCCAAAAAATCACCTGCACAGGTTCCTTTTATGTGTGGTGTACAGCTTAATGATTGACTGATTGTCAATGTTCTCTTGCTCCTCCTCTCCTTGAGACTTAATCCAAGCTTGAGATTCCTCATAGTCCAAAGTCCCCAGCAGAAACTTGTGGAGCAGGCAGGAGAACAACACACACTAGGCTCCCTAGAGGCTGGGCGTTGGACGACACCACTAGACTAGTTATGTACAGGCTGGGCGTTGGACGACACCACTAGACTAGTTATGTACAGGCTGGGTGTTGGACGACACCACTAGACTAGTTATGTACAGGCTGGGTGTTGGACGACACCACTAGACTAGTTATGTACAGGCTGGGCACTGAGATCAGTGCTCAAAAGCAGAGGTAGAGACAGTTACTGGTAACAGTGCATGCAGTACAAAGCACCACCATCTTTACAGGAATACATGACCAACCTTCTATATAAGACTGAAACCATTGAAACTAAGAGGACTTTTTCATATTGATTGGGCGTTATCTGTGTTTAAACAACAATATTATTCTATAGCAGTGTCGCTTGGCCCAATGATAGACCAACCACATATGTACCAGTGTTCACTTTTCTTTATGTTGTGAGTACTGAATGTGGGCTGTGTTGCATGTGTGTGTCTACCTTGTTCAGCTTTCCCAGGGAGGAGATGAGGTCCGCCCACTCGCTGGAGGACTCAAAGTTTCGCAGCGCCTTCTCGATGACGGCTGCGTAACCACGGTAACGATAGTCATTTTGGAGCTCCACCTCCTCGGGATCCATGATGGCTCAGTCTTGTCCCAGCACGGAAACTGTGGGTCTGGAGGAGAGAAGAGGGAGGCGAGGAGGACCGGGGTGAGGAGGAGGTATTACAAAATAAAAGGTGATAGTACAAAGTTTCAAGAAATCTATCCCTATTCCCTACTCAGGATATGTCTGTACCACTTAGTTACGAAGGCACTGAATGTGTGCTCTGGAACGCTCAAGGCAACATCAATTATTACATACTCAGGGATACACACACAAACACACATGGCGGAGAAGAGAAGAGTTGAAAGGAGATGACAGGGAAAGAGAAGGTAATGAGTCCAAGTGCTGACTGTTTACCTCTCCTGCACATATAGCACATATAAGCTATCCATTATCTCAGCCTGCATGCTTGGCTCTGCTGCATATGGCAAGAGTGTGATGTGAATGTAACTGAGATGATGTACAAGATATGAGAGTGTGACACATACATAGAGAGAGCGTGAGAGAGAGAGAGAGAGAGAGAGAGAGAGAGAGAGAGAGAGAGAGAGAGAGAGAGAGAGAGAGAGAGAGAGGAAGGGGGGTGTTAGCCTGGTCAGGCTTGGATACACGTGCCTTGCCTGAGAGGAGGGCAACATGCATCAGTCCACACCAAGAGAGAAGTCCAGGGAACAGCTGACCCATCCATTTTATCAATAAATATACTCCCGGACAGTGCTCTGAGTAGTGCTCTAGAACCAGTCTAATGGTGTAGGGAAGGCAATAACATGAAGCTCCCTGCTCTGGGGATCTACTTGCTCTACTGTACACCCCAGTCTGGTATTCAACCATAGTCAAAAAACTTCCACAACCAGACAGCCTGAGCTGAGCAGGCAGCTCAGTAAAACAGTGAATGTCTGTCTGTCATCTATGAAAGACTGCAAAGTGTAGATGCCTTTTCAAAGTAGAGCCTCAGTCTTTTAAGACTCGGGCCCTAGTACCTGAAGGACTGACTGGCAGGCTGACGGACTAGAAATATATCTTCACACAAGAGTGTCTGAATGATTTTGTCACTGACCATAGCTTAAACTCTCTCTCTTTCTTGCACATATCTGTTTCTCAGAAGGACTGAAAAGCAGGCAGAAAAGAGATATAGCCTTATAGACAGAAAAAGAGATGAGTAATCACTGCATTCTAAGTGGCAGACAGACAGCGGGCCTATTACATAATCTCTTAGTTTCCTGAATGGCAAAAGCTATCAGCATTAACGCCATTATATTCACCTTCAAACATAGCACATTACAGGGATCATGGAAAAATTCCCAAAGCAAGAAAGAAAATCACATGTTTAGACACCAGAAATTCCACCAGCTTCAACTAAGCACATTTTACACACCAGATATTCGCACCAGCCTCCAACGACAGGACTATGGTTGTAATGCCTTTAGGATGCTTTGCATAGCAAAAAAGCTCAGTGGATAGGCTGACTAACCCAAGTTACTTAAGGGGTATGCAAACACAATGTACAACTTCGGATGATGGATAAGTAAACTAATCTTTGCACTCAAACAAAGGCTGCAGGAGGAGTGTCAGAGAACAGGGGGATATAAAGACAAGAGCACACACACACAATTCGACTTGAGCAACTGATTAACTGTAGATCTAAAGGGGAAAATGGAAGCAGGGTCCAAATCACTTATAACACAACACTACTGTAAGTGTGCAGTGAGTCTGGCTGGTTTGAAACCAAAATACTCCTAACCTGACCTGTGCAGTTTGCTCTATTTCTGAGACTGCCTGTGTATTTAGTGGGTGGACACATGCCCCACAGGCAAGTTAAAGAGACACATCGTCTGACAGAGATTGTGATGCTAACTGCCACACAGTGCTAACTAACTAGCTTTTGGTCTAAGCTACTGCTGAAACTGAGAGGCAGATGCACCACCAAGTTGTTTTATGTACAAGCTGTATAATTCTGTATCCACTACAGTCCAGCCCATCTTCTAAACAGGAACGTACAGATCAGGCTGGAACCTTCACAGAAAAATGGCAACTGTTATAGCTGCAATGGGGAGGCAACTCCATTCATGTCCATGGTTTTGGAATGGGATGTTCACCAAGCTTATAGGTGTGATGGTCTGGTGTCCACATACATCTGAAAGACCTAACCTGCATTATGTAAGCTGGTCTGATGATCAGGATGGACATCAATTTGATGACCGTGTGTGTGTGTGTGAGAGAGAGAGAGAGAGAGAGAGAGAGAGAGAGAGAGAGAGAGAGAGAGAGAGAGAGAGAGAGAGAGAGAGAGAGAGAGAGAGAGGGGGGGGGGGGGAGAAATCCAATAGGCCTACAAAGCAGAAACCAAACTCTATAAGCCTCGTCTCTTGAGTTGACAGAGCGATGCATGTGCTGTTTCAATTAATGATAACCTTGAACAAATACTTCCGTATAGCAAACCTATTATTTGGAATATTATCGGTTCCACAGACAAATATGTGCTGTATAGTGTGTCTTCCATTAAGATATATAGAGGTGGGCAAGGCGGATTAAAAATGAAAACATCCAATGGCTCGGTAAACAATCACACAGGGCGCATCAATGACTCACCAACTGCAAAGCAAGCTTCCGTAAACATGAGAAGACAACATTCACGTAAAAACGAAAAAACTCAAATCGGCGGTGAACGAATTTGGATAAATCTTGATTGATAGATCTGCAAGTTGGTTTTAGTGACAGACAAAAGGTACCGTAAGCCCTACATTGATCTCCCCATCTTACTGTAAACCCAGCGAGTAGAATCCTCAGCTGATTCTGGGTTTGACTTGAAGAGCGCACTTCCTGATCCGCGGAGGGGTGTGGTGGATATTCACGACTCCCGGTAGGCGCGTTGTTCATCTAAAAAATCTGACATTTCAGCATTAATTTTACAAAGCCAAGTCTGGAGCTACGGTATTCGTTCAGAACATTTGTGGAACAGTGTTTGTACTAGTTTCCCGTTTATTTTTAATACAAAAATACCATTCACCGCTTCACTAACGCTCCCTCCCCCCCCCTCAATTTTGGTATAATCCAAGATGTGCAGTGTTTACAAACCTTTCACTTGACTGTCACATTTTTCTGATATGGGACAGTGCAGTAGCCGGTCAACAATCAGCTAATAAGTTTCTTATCTTGTTTCAGTATATCGATAACATTATTTAAGGTATATTTTACCTGACGGAATAGCTAGGCACAGTCAATCGTACACTTCTATATTATGGAGCTTTGGCCACACATGCCTGATTTAAGGCCATAGCCATGGAGTTTACATGTATATTTTTATATCAATATATTGGGGGGGACGTTTTGACCAGATTTGAATATTGGGGGGTAATATATATTATGATTACGGCCTTGGCCTAATTCATCCTACTCACTGGTCTACAGTGCTATTTGACACAAACAAATAAATACAGCAGAGCAGAGAGCAGCAGAGCAGCAGAATATAAACCACAATGTGGTTTATATCCTTTAGCCTATTTTAACGTTTAATGATATTCACCACTGCTTCCTTGCAGGCCTGTACAGGCTCAGACTCCGTCAAAGAGCATCAGCGCCTAGGTGGGATTTGTCCATGGTGCTGGAGGCTCTATGTAAGCCTCCATTAGAGCCCATCAACAGCGTACCCCTGAGCACCCTGAATTTCTCTCAAAACAAACTTCTTTCCTCTGACTACGGCTATGCAAGGAATAATTTGGGCACTTTGTCGACACATGCAGATTGTCCGATCATCTCAGGTGACCAGAGCAGTATTGCGTATGGTGTAATGATACACTCAGCTCACGATTAATTATGTATCACAATACTGGGTTTACAATACGATCATTTGAACAAAATGTAGAAATGAAACTGAAATTCAAATAACTGATTTTCTTCCAAAACATTAAACATTTTCCATAACTTGCCACATACAACAGATAACTATTTATGTGAATACAGTGAATGATGCAGGTGCAGTGAGTCGTGTGTTGATAGCTCAAACAATAATATAAATATTGTAAAAGTATTTCCATAAATGTGTGACTATATGATACATGTTGTAAAATATATCACGATATATCGTTACACCCCTAGTACAGGTCCAAACCCGGCCTCTGTGCACAAAGTCATCAGTAGGATGTTCAGGGCACAGTTGTGGGCTGAGAGACATCCTCCATGGCGTGGGAGTGGAGGAGATCTGTGAGGCAGCGACATGGTCGTTGCCCTCACCCTTTACACGATACTACTTGATGGACGTCTCTTTCTGTAGTACCCGATAATGCAATAATATCCAGAACGCCTGAAAATGTAATAAAATGTGCACTTAACTTTATTGTGTAATAAATTGACCGCTAATTAATAAAAGGTCCTATAAGGTATTATGTAAAAATGTATGCCTTTTTTCTCAGAAATAAAGCATGCTAAGTTTGTTAAGCATTACATCTTTATAAAGCATTTTATCGTTTCAGGAATGGTGACTTGGGAAAAATTATAACAATATGGCAGAGGTATCTAGACGAAGAAATTGATAATGAGAAATTATTTCAAATCCTGTCAGGCTGTGGTAAATATGTACAAGAAGCAAAAGGGAAAGTTTCTAGTGTAGGTGAAATTTTTCTAGAGTTTGAAACAGTTAGTTTGTCAAAACTAAGAATCCCACCCCTCCCTTAAAAGCCACTCCTCCTAAACACATGAACGTGCTGCCTGACAATTGCCGGGAGGTAGACAGACAGACAGACAGACAGACAAGTAACCCATCCAATCATTGCACTCAGTCCGAATGCCATCCAATCATTAGTGCCGGTCCAACCTTAATGATTGGTCGTGTTTATTACAGTCCTGCGACGCCCACAGATATCGGATTGATTTCATTTTACTGTCAAACCTTTAAATGTATTGTTTGCTATCAGGATGGGAAGTCTATTTCAGTAGGCTATATATGACAAAAAGTGCTTCTCAACAACTTCACCTACTCTGCCTTTAGGTAACCAGTTAACAGATTTAACTCCTTTGTGTAGTCAGGACAGTCATGGCCACTTGGAAGGTGTTTTCCTTTGCGAGGACAGCAAGGTGTCAGAGTTTGTAGACCATGTCCACAAGCCATGCATCTCCTGCCCCTAATGACCAGCCGCAACTGCCCCCTTTCAATTATAATATTTACCCTCGGGGAAAAATAAAGCAGGCTACCTACCCTTGCCCAGAGCAACCTGACCTCACAGTCTATTCGTAACATAGTGTACGTCTTTCTGTGTCCCTCGATTTCGTACACTATGTTACGAAAAACCGAACCACAAGGTGGCGCTTCACCCGACATGTCACCTAAAATTTGTGTAGCTTATCGTAAATTAATATTCAAATACTGCATTCATATCCACAATAACAATTATACAAATATAAAATATATATTACTGTACAATATTTACATATTGCTCTCTGCTTTAAAGCTCAATTCTGAAGTGCTTTGCGAGCACCCGTTTGTGGCATTTTAACGGGACGGATCTTCAGTATTTTCAGTATGGAATTACGCCTTGACCTTCATCAATCGCCTGTCAATCAAAATGTGACATCCTTGTTTACGGCGCTGACAAGTGACGTCCATTGTTTTAGAAGTTGGCGGTAAGTACCTACCTAAAGATGTTCAGATTATTTTTATTTATTGTAAACGCACCCTTTCAGGCCGAAAATGTGTAATCATTATGTAATATTTAAGCAAGTAAACTCAAGGTAACCATGGGGATGCTCCAAAGTGGAGTTCTAGCTTAATTTTGTGAAAGTGCATGGTAATAAATGCATGTTAGCCATGCAACGTTAGTAAAATGGCTAATTAACGGTACGCTAGCGTCGTCAGAGCATTCATGAATGCATTAAGTTATTTAATTAAATACTAATAATATTTATGTCTCCCTTGTCCTTCCCCTGTGTGCACCTTCCCCTTCTATAATTGTATGTTTTGCTCCTTCCCAATATCCTCCCCAGTCTTTGCCCCCCCCCCCCCTCCAACACACACCTGTCTCCTCAGATTCATCTGTCATCTCTCTTTAACATTGACCTCCATATTCTATTTGTCTACTTGTCTGCCTCTCGTCTCATTGCCTGTTGTCTGTCTGTCTGTCTGTCTGTCTGTCTTCCTGTACTGTATATTTATTGTCTGTCTGCCTTGTCCTTTTGTCCTTCTGTGTGCCCGCCATTTCTGGCCCGCCCCAACGGTTCTTTTAAGAACCAAAGTTCTGCTGTCAAGTAAGTTTAACATTGAAACAATAGTAGGTACCATAATATGACCGTCCTTTATGCTACCAATATGTAATACATGTACAATAGAAGTCCCCTGATATGTGTAGTGACCTACATTTTTTTTAATTATTTTTTGACACAAATATTACAACTATCTAAGATATCAGTTAAGATTGAAATATGTTGGCCTGTAATTTACTTTCCCATAGTATGGCTTCAAAAGAAGATGCTGAGGATGCTCATCTTAGGGAGCTTCTGAAACAAGGTCAAGCTTATGCCAAGGACCTTAATCCTGAACCGTTAATAATGATGATGAAACTAAAACTGTGTGAACAATACACTAGTACCTGAACTTGGTCATTATTCCAGTTAATAACATATATCTTTTTGTAGGCTAAGAACAAAAAGAGGACCCCAAAAAACAGGTTCAGGATTAGTTGGAGAAAGAGAGATGTGCGGGGAGCATTAGTCCCACAAACTACCAAATGTCGATCTTCAACTGGTAAGTTGAATATTTAAAGGTTCTGGAGTAATGCAGCATTATATGCTGCATTATGCTGTGTCTTTTAAATATCTTTGTAGCTCAACTTTTACCTTTAGAGGTATCAGCCTGCCAAACCTGCCAGCTCCCCATGACTGTTAGTGTGGGGAGGTCCATTGTTTTAGTGACCATGAATGGTGAGTTTTACACATTTTCATTTAATAAGAACAATCATTTTATTAATCTCACATGTGAACACGCATACTCTTGCAGGTAGCAGTGAATATCAACAAACACAAATATATTGCTGTTAAATTATGTCCTACTTGTGTAAACCCAGAAATGCATTTTCATTTTAAGAACGTGGCTGCAAAATCGTGACCACAATTCAAATTCAAATGCATTTCCAGAAATGCATTTTCATTTTCAAGAACGTGGCTGCAAAATCGTGACCACAATTCAAATTCAAATGCATTTGCAGAAATGCAAAATGAACGAAAAAGCATTCTGAGCGGCGCAGCAGAGTGACGTCAGTAGCCGCTCTTCTTCAGCTCCCTGCTGACCGAGCTACCCATCTTGTTCGGTAGGGAGCGGTGTGCACATCTGCATTGCATTACATTGCAAATGTGCCGGGAAATTGATTGAATTGCCGGGTCTTTAGAGGACGCATCACAGACTGAGCAACTTGATGTCAAACAATGAATAAAACAGTGGCAGAGCTACTATTAATGTGTAAATCTGTGACGGCAGAGTATGCAGCCAAGCTCTCTATGACTTGTTCTACTCG
Organism: Osmerus eperlanus; assembly: GCF_963692335.1. Classification (NCBI taxonomy): domain Eukaryota; kingdom Metazoa; phylum Chordata; class Actinopteri; order Osmeriformes; family Osmeridae; genus Osmerus; species Osmerus eperlanus. The sequence goes on from NC_085020.1 coordinate 10,799,625, forward strand.
GTCACGGGCATCAGACTCAGATATATTGTAATGAAATGATGTTGTGTTGGTAATGGTTTGACGTGATTATTGTAGGGGGGAGGGATCTAAGGGAAGAGCTGGGGGTGTTAATTAATGAGCGACACCTGGTCAGTGATAATCAGCGAGGGAACAGAGATAAAGGACCAGGACAGCAACAGGTGAGCGGTCTGGGAAGCGGCGCTAGATTGCTCACGTCGAGCTGCACTCAAGGAGACAGGGTGGGTGCCGTTCGCACGCTGTTTAGAGCTGCTGGCGGTGAAGATAGGCTAGTGGGGTGACTGATAGCTAAGGCGGGGAAAATAGGAGTGCATTTGCTGCTTCTCAGCTAGAGGTTTCCCGCTGACGTCACTCGCGGGGACCTACGAGCGCTGGATCGGTGGCTGCGGTCTCTCCCCTTACCGGCCAGTGCCCAAACTCAAACCCCGGGGGAGGGTCTTGTCACTCGGGCGAGTTAAGTTTTTAACCCTTAGTTTTGTGTGTGTGTGTGTGGTTTTAACCGAACGGCAGTACCAGTTTATGATCCGGGGTGGGAGGGTGAACGAGGGGCGGTGGCTTCAGGTGTAACCCGGCTGGCGTCTTGTGTGCCTGTTGCAGTGCCGTGAGAGTGTGTGCGGTGCCCTACGGGGGTGGTGTGTGGAAACCTATTGGTTGCGGTGGTTTGCAGTGTTGTGTGACCTGCCTGAGTTCAACGGAGCCTTGGGGGTAGTCGGTTAGTTGGGTGGCATATCGAAGCTTTCTGGGGCCTTTAGTAGTCTGTCCCTATCCGGCATAACTGGTAGAAGCCGCATGAATTTGACTACTTGTGTAAACCCTGAATAAAGACTGAACCTTTTCCAAGGCCGTGGTGCAGCTTCTGTTTGTGCGCATTCTCCTGGCCGAAATGATCTGGCTACATTCTAGGTTTATTACACTGGTGGCAGCGGTGGGATTCTCTGAATTTCCATAATTGAATTGACCTAGACACTGTTGTAAAAATGTCAGTCGGGGAAGAGAATGCGCAAAATAGGGAGCCTAGAGCTACAGCTAGGCCAGTGTTCATGCCAGAGACATTTACTGGCGTAGGCCGTGAGTGGTCTGACTGGTCAGAACAGTTCGATCTGGCGGCAGATGTCAATAATTGGGATGAGCCCTTGAAGTTAAAATTTATGTCTCTGCTACTTTCTGGGCGTGCCAGAGACATTTATAGTGGTTTGCCTAGTGATGCCAAAGAGAACTATGCATTGTTGAAAGCAGCTATGGCGAGATGCTTTGAGCCCTGTGACAGTAATGATTGGAGTAGGGCTAGCTTCACGGCCCGACGCCGTATGCATAACGAGACAGCTAGGGAATTTGGTAATGCTCTACGGCGTCTTGCCACTAAAGCTTACCCCACAGCCGATAACCATACCCAGGATATGTTGGCGAGAGATCAGTTCCTTACCCATTTTGCTACTGGTGACTTTCGTATTAGCCTGCACAGTGCAAAACCTACAACGTTAAAAAATGCTATTGATCTTGCCTCTGAAATGGAGCTTCTTAGGAATCTGGAGCAAACCCATCTGATGCCCGATGCTAAAGTTAGGGGAGTGGCGGAGCACAAACCGAAAAATGAGGAACAAATGGAAGTGCTGCTAGGGGTGGTGGAACAATTGAGGCAGGAAGTAAAACATCTTCGTACAGCAGTGACTAATCTCCAACAGTAGTAAAAATTCCACTTCAACGATGTTTTCTAGGGAGTCAGGACGCGATTCCCAGAACAATGTTGAACCACAAGGTCCCTTTACTCAAGCAAGGGGGGCGGGCGATGGCTGTTGGGAGTGTGGGTGTACCAGACACATAAAACGAAACTGCCCATATTTGCAGGGAAACAACAGGGGGCAGGTATCGTAGGCCCACTGCCTGCCCCCAGGCGCATCAGTACATATGCGGCCTCTGCAAGCGACAATGGTGGCTCCGGATACATCACAGCGAGAATAGGTGCGTCAGACTCCCTTCTTTTGGTAGATAGTGGAGCTACATTATCCGTCATCCCAAAACAACTTTGGCTCAAAATCACTAAGGGGGGGTCAGAACTGTCTGGACATCATGGCGATGTTGCTGCGGCTAATGGGGGGAGGATGAGGATCTTGGGTAAATGGCAAACAGTCTGCCAGTTTGATTCATTGGCATTAGTTGCTGAGTTTTTGGTGGCTGATGTGCCTTCCGAGGATATTCTCTTGGGTTTTGACTTTTTGAGTAAATATGGGATGATAGTGGATTTTGGTAAAAATGAGTGCCGAATAATGGGTAAAATGTTGCCCCTGATCGTCCCGGCAGATATGGATAAGCCCCGGACCGTGATCATCCCCGAGGACACAGTAATTCCTCCACGTAGTGAGATAATCATTGCGGGCAAGGTGGATAAATCCTTCGGGCCCAGCTGTGAGGGTATGTTGGAACCATCGGACACATTCTCAAACCAATGTGACGTAATGGTAGCTCGGGTGGTCTGTAGAGTGGAAATGGGGAAGCTGCCAATTAGAGTCATTAATGTAACCAAGGATGCCATTACATTGAAGGGGGGTATGAGGGTGGGCACTTTGCATACTGACATCGAGGTGGGCTGTAAGGGGGAACATTTAGGTATGGGAGAGGATGAGGATTGCTTAAATGAGCCATGGACTGTGGACAAGCTCATAACTCATTTTGGGTTGCACCAGAAAAGTTTAGCTCCATCTGACTTAACAGATATCCGTGACTTGTTACAGAGGAATATGCCTGTGTTTAGTGAGGGGGAGGGTGACTTGGGGAGGACTCACCTTACGCTACACCAGATTGATACAGGGGATGCAAAGCCTGTGAAGTTGCCCCGTCGTGTTCCCATCCATCTACAGCAAGAGGTGGCTGACCATTTAAAACAAATGTTGGCAAATGACATTATTCAGCCCTCTCATAGTCCGTGGGCCGCACCAGTGGTTCTGGTACGCAAGCGCGGGGGCGGCCTCCGGTTTTGTGTTGATTATCGCAAACTAAATGATTTGACCCGGAAGGATGCGTATCCATTGCCACGTATTGACGATGCCCTTGACAGTCTGAATAAAGCCTGCTGGTTCTCTACACTTGATTTAGCCATTGGTTACTGGCAAGTAGAGATGGATCCGAAAGATAGACCGAAGACCGCATATACCACCCGGCAAGGGTTGTTTGAATTTAATGTCCTCAGTTTTGGCCTTTGTAATAGTCCTAGTACATTTCAGCGACTAATGGATCTGGTGCTGGCAGACCTTCAGTGGACCACCTGTCTGGTGTACTTAGACGATATTATTATTTTTGGGCGTACATTTCAGGAGCACTTAGGCCGCCTGGACGTGGTTTTAACCAAGCTACGCCAGGCTAACCTTAAAGTTAAGCCCACAAAGTGTAAATTGTTTGCAAGTCAGGTACAGTACTTGGAGCATATAATTTCATTCGAGGGTGTGAAAGCAGATCCGGAAAAAGTAGAGGCGGTGCGTCAGTGGCCGGTGCCGAAAAATCAGACAGAGGTGAGGAGCTTTGTGGGCTTGGCCTCTTATTATAGGAGGTTCGTGCAGGGGTTTGCGGAGATTGCTCGCCCTCTGCACCAGCTCACTGAGAAAGGCAGGCGCTTTAAATGGACAGAGGTGTGCCAAACAGCCTTTGAACAACTGAAACTGAGTTTGATGTCAGCCCCGGTTCTCGCATACCCAGATCCCTCAAACATTTGTTCTGGATACGGATGCTAGCGATGCAGGTATTGGGGCTGTGTTGTCACAAGAAGAGGGGGGGTGTGAACATGTGATTGCATACGCCAGTAGGGCTCTAACAAAACAGGAGAGAAAATATGCAACAACAAAGAAGGAGTTGTTGAGTATGGTTACTTTCATCAAGCACTTTAAACACTATTTGCTGGGTAAGGAGTTTGTCCTGCGGACAGATCATAACTCCTTGAGGTGGCTGCATAATTTCCAAGGGCTGGAGGGACAATTAGCCAGGTGGGTGGAGCAGCTTGCTAGCTTCCAGTATAAAATTGTACACCGTCCTGGACGAGGGCATACCAATGCGGATGCCCTCTCTAGGCTGCCTGCTTACCTGTTAACTTCAGTGGTCTCTCAGCCAGCCGTACAGACACAAGGGGGGCCAGTGATAGCGGCGGTACAAAACATAACTCCTAATGCAAACACGGGGTGGGAAGGGGATGAATTGGCTCAGGCTCAGAGAGAGGATGCCGAGCTACAGAAGATCATTGCTGTAAAGTCTGAGGGAACAAATTGTTTGCAACCACCGGCTGATCTGCAGAAGTATGCACCGGTGTGGGCTCAGATACAAATGCAGGGACCCCGATTGTTGAGGTTTCCCCCATCAAATTCAGATGCCGCAAACCAGGTCCAGATTGTTATTCCCAGCCCTATGGTACCAAAAGTCTTAAAACAGTTGCATAACGATGCTACTGGTGGGCACCTGGGAATACAAAAATTACAAGCAAAAGTAAAGGACCGTTTCTATTGGCCGGGTTGGTTTGGGGATGTGAAACAGTGGTGTCGGGAGTGTAGGGACTGTGGGTCACAAAAAGCTGCGGGAAAACAGTGGCGTGCACCGCTTCAAGCGGTGGTAACGTCTAGGCCGTATGAGCGTGTAGCATTGGACATCTTAGGACCCCTCCCTGGAACCCCAGAGAAAACAAATAGTAGTTATTGGGGACTACTTCTCAAAATGGACTGAGGCGTTTCCTATTCCTAATCAGGAAGCTGAAACGGTGGCAAAATTGTTGGTCGAACAGTGGGTGTGCCGCTTTGGAGCCCCCCGCACCATTCATAATGATCAGGGCCGTAACTTTGAATCTAGGTTTTTTAGAGAAGTGTGCCAGTTGCTGAGCATTCATAAGACCAGAACTTCGCCTTATCACCCTCAATCGGACGGAATGATTGAGAGGTTTAACAGAACACTGGGGTCAATGTTGTCTCTCTTTGTAGATAATAACCAATCTAACTGGGATATCCTGTTGCCTTATGTGATGATGGCTTATAGGAGCAGCGTTCACTCGAGTACAGGGTTTACACCATACAAAGTTGTTTTTTTGTTGTGTGTGTTGTTTTGTTGTGGGAAAGAGATAGTCCTGCCGGTGGACGTTATGCTTGACCTTGGCAATGGGGAAAAATGCTCTTCGGCGTCAGAATATGTGGTTAGATTGTTGGAGACACTGTCTACAGTGGTAGATGCGGTAAAAACCCATCAGTTAAGAGCCTCCAGGAAGCAGAAGGAAGATTATGATTTCAGAGCACAGTTCCAGTATTATTCCGAAGGGGAATTGGTATGGGTCCGTGGTACAGCTAGGAAAAAGGGGCTTTGTCCGAAATTACAACGAAGGTTTAAAGGTCCTTATAAGATCATGGAAAGGATAACGGAGGTTCTGTATAGACTAACGCCAGTGGAGGGGGGGGCAGAAACGGTGGTGCACTTCAACAGACTCAAACCATGTCTTTCTTCTGTAACAGAGGCTACCAACCAAGGGTGTGCAGCGAGACCACTGACAGCTGCCATAATCCCTAATGAGACCTGTCCGCGATCTCCATCCTCTACGACTGCTCGAGAGAGCGAGGTGGTAGTGCCAGGAGCCAGAGCCGGGGTGCCCCCAGCCAGACCTACAGAGGGGCCAAGCAGTGGTGCGGGAAGCTGCGCTGTCTCAGTTGAATTACAACGGCAAGGGGACCGGCACGCTCAAGCTACACAGGACCAAGGTGATCAAGAACCTTTACACACGGGGACCATGCAGACACCCACGACTAACCAGACTGCGACGGAGGAGACGCGCCAAGGCGTACCTCTACTCGAAGCGACACGCCATGGGCGACCAAGGAGGCCGCCAGGATGGTCTCGGGACTGAGATGTTTTGATTGAGACTCGAGGGCGAGTCTGCTTTATGGACGGGGGGAGTGTAATGAAATGATGTTGTGTTGGTAATGGTTTGACGTGATTATTGTAGGGGGGAGGGATCTAAGGGAAGAGCTGGGGGTGTCAATTAATGAGCGACACCTGGTCAGTGATAATCAGCGAGGGAACAGGGATAAAGGACCAGGACAGCAACAGGTGAGCGGTCTGGGAAGCGGCGCTAGATTGCTCACGTCGAGCTGCACTCAAGGAGACAGGGTGGGTGCCGTTTGCACGCTGTTTAGAGCTGCCGGCGGTGAAGATAGGCTAGTGGGGTGACTGATAGCTAAGGCGGGGAAAATAGGAGTGCATTTGCTGCTTCTCAGCTAGAGGTTTCCCGCTGACGTCACTCGCGGGGACCTACGAGCGCTGGATCAGTGGCTGCGGTCTCTCCCCTTACCGGCCAGTGCCCAAACTCAGACCCCGGGGGAGGGTCTTGTCACTCGGGCGAGTTAAGTTTTTAACCCTTACTTTTGTGTGTGTGTGCGTGTGTGTGGTTTTAACCGAACGGCAGTACCAGTTTATGATCCGGGGTGGGAGGGTGAACGAGGGGCGGTGGCTTCAGGTGTAACCCGGCTGGCGTCTTGTGTGCCTGTTGCAGTGCCGTGAGAGTGTGTGCGGTGCCCTACGGGGGTGGTGTGTGGAAACCTATTGGTTGCGGTGGTTTGCAGTGTTGTGTGACCTGCCTGAGTTCAACGGAGCCTTGGGGGTAGTCGGTTAGTTGGGTGGCATATCGAAGCTTTCTGGGGCCTTTAGTAGTCTGTCCCTATCCGGCATAACTGGTAGTAGCCGCATGAATTTGACTACTTGTGTAAACCCTGAATAAAGACTGAACCTTTTCCAAGGCCGTGGTGCAGCTTCTGTTTGTGCGCATTCTCCTGGCCGAAATGATCTGGCTACATTCTAGGTTTATTACAATATTATTAGATTCTACCTGTTCAGCTAATTCTAACAGTGTTTGCACAATTTGAGGGAGCGCCATGGTCTGTGATGCGTCCTCTAAAGCTGCGGTCCCCAACCTTTTTTGCGTCACGGACCGCTTTCATGTAAGACATATTTTCACGGACCGGCAGAACGGACTGGGAGGAAAGATAGGCCCTGGACAGCTGCGCTGCTAATGCATGTACATTCTGGGTTTGATGTGATCCTAGTTAATGACTTCCACACCTAGTTTAGCTGATTTAAGCGAAAAATAGTTTTTGGAGTTTTATGTAAAATAAACAGCCGTTTTTTCAATTGACCCATCTTTAAGTTTCTTAGCCTGGTTTTCCATCGTTATATTGTTACTAGCTAGCTTTCGATGTGTCAGTCCCACTGTTGTGTGTGACTATAAGCTACGACAGTGACACCCGAAGTGCGTTCCTTATATCCAGTTCAGGCCTATTCCAAAATGTTGTTTGATTGCTGTCACGGCAGAAAATCCCGCTTGATGTTGGAAATGGAAGCAGGGTTTTCAGTGCTTTAGTGGCGATCTCAGGATAGCCTTCATCCTAAACACCGATAGAGTTGTTGTCTCAAACAGGCTTCATTGAGTGGTAACTATCACTTGTCATGTGTCAAGAGTAAGAGACGCGCATGATACCGTTCAATAAAGCCCACAAACTTGCTAAAAAATGCGTAAACACACGTCTTTGCAGAGCTTTTTTGCTCAGGGGAAAAGGCCCGCGGAGAAGGAGAGAATCAGGTCATTTTTCAGAATAAAACGTCTTTCAGACTCTGATAATCAATTAAAAGAAAATAATGTTATTAATTCTTTTTTGTGCGGCCCGGTACGAAATGACTCACGGACCGGTACCGGTCCGCGGACCGGTGGGCACCGGTTGGGGAACGCTGCTCTAAAGACCCGGCAATTCAATCAATTTCCCGGCACATTTGCAATGTAATGCAATGCAGATGTGCACACCGCCCCCTACCGAACAAGATGGATAGCTCGGTCAGCAGGGAGCTGAAGAAGAGCGGCTACTGACGTCACTCTGCTGCGCCGCTCAGAATGCTTTTTCGTTCATTTTGCATTTCTGCAAATGCATTTGAATTTGAATTGTGGTCACGATTTTACAGCCACGTTCTTAAAATGAAAATGCATTTCTGGAAATGCATTTGAATTTGAATTGTGGTCACGATTATGCAGCCACGTTCTTAAAATGAAAATGCATTTCTGGAAATGCATTTGAATTTGAATTGTGGTCGCGATTTTGCAGCCACGTTCTTGAAAAAGAAAATGCATTTCTGGAAATGCATTTGAATTTGAATTGTGGTCACGATTTTGCAGCCACGTTCTTAAAATGAAAATGCATTTCTGGAAATGCATTTTAATTTGAATTGTGGTCACGATTTTGCAGCCACGTTCTTAAAATGAAAATGCATTTCTGGAAATGCATTTTAATTTTCAAATTTTACATTTCAAATTGAATTTTGGTATCTATTTGCTGGGGCATGTTTTGAAAATTAAATCTCAAATGTCTATTTCTTTTTCATTTTAATTAAGTGAAAGATTGAGCACTCTTGAAGAAGAAAATTAAAATGCAAATAGGATGATTGATTACTAATTTCATTTGAGTCAAATAACGCAGCCACATTCTTAAAATGCAAATGCATTTCTGGAAATGCATTTGCATTTGAATTTTGGTAACGATTTGCTTCCATAGCCCAGTTATATGTCGCTACATGGCTCTGCACATGACATTTGTGCTTTCATACTGCCATCTAGTGGGCACTTCAACGAACAAACTTCAGGAATCATATCATACTCGAAATATTATGATAATGCATTTAAGCTTCATTTGTTCTCAATAAGTAACCAATACATTACAAAATGCAGATGTTATCAATGTCACCATAAATCAACAATATGTCTTAACCTCGTAGTCTGAGTGTGGATTTCTTATTTTCTCTTGCAATGATCGTTTGTAAGGTTTCGCATCAGAAACAAATTACACCAATTTTTAAACGTCTTAAGACTTGTTAACGCGGTATTTTCTGCTCCAAACGTCTCAAGACGTTCATAATGATCATGTTAACAAGGTATCTGTCATCTTAAGACGAACTTGTGTTGTCTTAACACCAATGATAACCTTCCATATTGTGGGGGCGTGGCTGTAGTGGAAATGTACTGCAGTGCGTTGTAACGAGAGAATGGAATTGTACTGTGGCGTTGAAAGCCAAGCTTTACAAAAGTAGGAAATTCTGTTTATTGGAAGAGATGCTGTTTATAACTATTTGTGTTTTTAGGTTAGGTTAGGTCTTGGGTTTCAAGAATAAAGTTCTCAATATCTTCTCCCCTAAAAGGTTAATCCACACTATTGACGTCTGTCAATTACAGTCCTAATTCAGAAGATCCTGCACAATGCTTTATTATTTGACTTGTCAGGCTAAAGGACTATACCAAATTTAGGCTCTAAGCAATATTTCTAAGAGCGTTGCTAGGATGTATAGGTAAGCTATATTGACCTCAGACTTGATCCGACAACAATACATGTTATTAAAAAAGATCATGCAACAGTGTATTTTCTTTAAGGGTGAGTCAAGGATAATGCTAATATTTAATATAATAAATAAAGTTGCCACGCCAAATTCAAAGATAAAGAACAGTTCATTATCATACTCATACTCTGTTTTTGGTATTCTACAGAGGTAGAGAAGAAAAAAGAAATTTGTGGACTCCATAAATTTCAGTAGCCTAATCCAACCGTTTCCAAATTGCAGCCTACTGATATTTGCCCAAACCACTGTAAACAGATTTAAGTCCTAGCATCCCCTACAGTGAGTTAATCAACAAGGGTTTTCTAGATACTTCTAATCTGGCCATGCATGTACAAATCCTGACATCATGTGCCTGTTCCAATCAAGTTGGGATTAACGTCCTTAAACTTGAATGAACCAGTTGGGGATGAAACTGTTCCATAAAGGCCAATTCTAGTTTAGGCAAGATAATTGCATGGGCACGGTATTCTTAAGCAGCCAGAGGTAGAACGTGGATGCAATCCACCATTGCAAAAAGCAATAGGCCATGTAACCTCTCCCTCAAAGTTCTCTTTAAGTCATGTAGCCTACCTCATCCACCAAGTGAAAGAACCAGGCATTTTTGACATGAACAACAGCTTACATAGGTTGAGGTCTTTTTTGTAGACCTTTAGGCTTCTTCATTAATTAAAAAAAACCATTGGCCCACTGAACACTTAAGTTTAGGCTACTTTTTCCTTTTCCCCCATTGTTTTAAATTAACATTTAGTCATTTAGCAGACGCTCTTATCCAGAGCGACTTACGGTAAGTACAGGGACATTCTCCCCAAGGCAAGTAGGGTGAAGTGCCTTGCCCAAGGACACAACGTCATTTTGCACAGTCGGGAATCGAACCAGCAACCTTCTGATTACTAGCCCAATTCCCTAACCGCTCAGCCACCTGACTCTTAAATAGCCTATAGACTAGCCTACATTTTAAACATGGTTTCTGCATCAGGAAAATACATGATAGGAGCATATGGATTTAGATACTAGATTAAATGTTTATATATTTTTTGTTTAACGTAGATTAATTCATGTGTTAGGGCACAACTTTTGGTGTGTTCACCCCAGGAACTGCTCTTGATAAAATGTAATTGTGGTCCATCAAAGTTGATATCAGATTTTTGCCCCTGAAAGAATGGTTATTCAGGGTGGCGAGTGGGTGTGCTGAATTTGTAGTCACGAGAGTCTGGTACGTGTGGCGTCAAGTAAACCCAGCCCAAAATTCGAAGCTACCCGCCGATGCTTCTTTATAAAAGGGCTGGATACGCCCTACTTTGTTTAACCATCAACTAGGTTGAGCCTAACTGAACGGCAATAGCAAACAAGTGACGAACAATCAAGAATCAGACCATCAGAGAAGTAGCCTACATACCAATGATAAAACCTAGCGAGAGGCGTCATTTGAAAAACCGCATCTGTACAGTATCATCATCATCATCCTGAGCAGCATATAGCTAAATGGATTTGTAAAGCTGTCATGAACGTTGTAGGCGACTGTACTGGTTATCAATGGTGAGTATTGGTGTCTGTTTTGGAAGTCATTGTTTGACTCTGTAATAAAATCTACTGCTATATGAACATTTTGGTAATTCCGCCTCTGACATTTGAGACAGGAAGAAGTGTGTGTGTGCTTTGGCTAGCCGTCTCGTCATGTTTTTACACGGGATAATGTGCAGTTCATACGCAGCATCGATAGTTGCTCCAATAAATATGCTATGTAGCATAGCTCGAAGCATATGTTGCAGGGGCCGAATTTGATATGTTCGACATAGCCTACATCCTTCTAGAATGTTCAAGTCTTACATCGTAGATTGTTCCTGGATAACGAATCCGGCCTATTTCCATATTCAAACGTGCATTTTTACTTGTATAGGCCTACGTTAGTCTACAAATTTCATATTGATTCATTAAATCATCCATTTGTGCATAGCCTATCCATTAACAATCGAATAACAAGCTGTTAGCAAGATGTGGCTCTACTTATGTGTATTGACGTATTAATGAGTGCGTTACATGACCATGAGAAACCCGATTACAAGCAATTATCGGAGTGCACTCGTATTATTACACATGTGTAATTAGTAATGCGATTACTCAATAAACGCGTCTACATGATTCTTTTTATTAATCGTTGTATGCTCCACGGAAAAAAACTTGCACCACAATCATCCTTCTGCAACAGTGTCGCCGTGTCTTCCTATGTTTCATTCAATCAACACATTGAATCCTACTAGCTACATTACAAACCTCTGCTCAGCGTCTAGCTAACAACTTTGTTGCACGAGCATGCTAACACCACAATAAAACGTTAAACAGATCCTCTCTCCGTGTTAGCGACTAATTTTGCTTTTTGTTTGAGGATAGCTTATTGTATGATGTTACTGTAAACAGGATGTTTCTTTAGGTAGCCTATTTTATGCAGAATCAAATGACAACGTTGTTCATGTCACTTTTAATAGTAACGGAAAGTAGACGACGTCGTAATCTTATGATTCAGGCATCTACGCTCAGTAGGCTACGCTAGCTTTACCCATCACAAAATGCAGAAGTCTTTAATGTATGTGATGGTTTATTTGAGTAGGCTAAATAGTTTAATCATACGCGCTGTGACTTCAAAACAAGTGGCAGACATGCGCAGTTTCCAAAAACCGCAAAAAAGCCGAGTAAGGTGTTCACATGCATCAAAGAATCGAAAGATAGGGCAAAAATCCAGGTGTCTTTATAGGGTTATGAATAGCCTATAAGCCTTACCCTGACTTTGGAAAAAAAGATAAAGATGTTCACATGATACGTTTAATAATTGCATGTTTGCCATTATCGGGTTATGATCGGCGTATTAGCGCACTCAGTGACGCGATTTGCGGAAAGTGTAGGCTAATTGATCAAATTTGCCTTTTTTTACGATTAAATGTGTCCTAAAGACTTCCCAAAGCCTACATTCTAAATGATTTCCCTCTAGAAATACCAAGATAGTGGCTTAGAACATTAATGACATTATCTTTAGGCTAATAGAGAAGATGTGAGAAGCTTTATTCTAACTTAAAGGCAGGGTAGGTAAGTATTGCAAACCTAGCAATTTTGGCTTGAGTTTGAAACAGTGTTGACAAAGAAATCTCACCAGAAGTCGCTACTGACTCTCTGAAAAGTAGCTCAAGTGGTTAGTTCTAAATAATAATAAGACTTTATTTATATTGCACATTTCATACAAGAATTGCAGCTCAAAGTGCTTTACATAAAAACAATATTATAAGTAATAAAACCCTTCTGAACACAGGCCGCAGTCTTTGCGGCAATCCAGGACAATCTCAGACCTTTTGCAGAGCATTCCAGAACCTATGTTGCTCAAGCCTTTTGATTCAAATCCTAAACACACAATCTCAGACCTTTTGCAGAGGTAAAAAAACATGATGCCTGCTTTGGAATATTAGCCTACATTATTAAGTTTGGTGTTTTCATGCAAAACAAACAGATTGCATTTTGATGTAATATGTTGATTATGGGTACATTTTAATTGCATAAATTTAGATCTGGTACAGTTGCTCCAAGTTTTGTGCCATTTAAAAAGGATTTATAAAGTTTAATTCAGTCATTTGGAAAAGAATAGTGCCTTAAAACTCAAAAGATTTATGGAAATGTATTTGGCTTACCCCCTGTTATTAAAATGTATGTACTTGAATGTACTTTTATTTTAATTTTTTTAATACTTTGTCCGAGAATACTGCTTGGTTTTTAATTTGAAGATTGATGAATAATAACAAAAGCTTGCTAGATTTGCTAAATTGCTAGATTACGTGATTACTTAAATGACGGGACAGGACACACACTTTCTTTGGCAACACGGATGTAATGAGTTATTTTCCTGCTGCTCAGCAACGAAAGTGGACTTTGCCGAAGTAGCAGAAAGTCGCTAGATGTGTCGCTAGTCACTATATGAGATGTTTTGTTGCTAGAGAAGGTGAAAAGTTGCTAAATCTAAATATCGCTAAATTGGGAACACTGATTGGAAAGGTTTCAAACCAAAATATCCCATCCCCTCCCTTCAAAGCCACTACCCCAAAACACATGAACTCGCTGCCTGACTACTGCGGGAGGTAAGTAAGTAGACAGATAAGTAACCCGTCCAATCATTTCATTCGGTACAAAAGTCGTCCAGTGATTGGTCGTGTTTATTACAGTCCTGCGACGCCCACATATCAGATTTAATTGTACTTTTTTTTACCTTTAGATTTATTGGTTACTATCAGGATGTGAAGTTTATTTCAGCAAATATGATAAAAATTCTTCAACATTTCCTACCCTTCCTTTAGTACTGTTTGATTTTAAGCATATTTAAATATATTTTTAAAGAGTAAGTCAGGGAATGAAAATGAATTCTAGTCATAAATTGTGACAGGATAAACTGGGCATTGAAATGGAGTGAGTAAGATAAGAATTGTTGAATGAGCTCATTTAAAAATATATATATTCTTATTGACCTGATTATTATTGTGTTTTGTGGTGTATGGATGTTATGCTCTATAAAGTGATCCGTTCAAGCTGACCCTTTAGGTTCACCTTAAGGTTTGGCTTTAAGTTGCAAAGCTTTACCTTTCTTGCTGTACCCCCTTTCCTATCACAAAACTCTAATCAGGTTTTTGTCTTTGCTGTCTTGCAGGAATGTTAACTCTAGGCTTTACTAAACAAGAGGCCTGCAGCAACTTTGCCCTAAAACTAAAACATCAGTGCTGGAGGAGAACACCCCTCAAACGCAAATCTAATCTAAATTCAAATCTATTGAATTTGACCTCCTAGTGGATACAGCTTCCATCCAGACAGCAAACCAAAGAATATAGAGCATTGATCATTGATTAAGTTAAAACTTAGCCTTTTTGTGCATGGTTCAAGAGATTTCTCATATTTCTTATAGAGGTTTTGTTGAGTCCTGGGAATAAAGATGAGTCCAAAGATGGAGGCTTGGGATATTGCCGTTGTAGTGCTCTACTTTATCCTGGTACTGGGTATTGGCTTCCTGGCCATGTGGAAGGCCAACCGAAGCACAGTCACTGGATACTTCCTGGCAGGACGCTCAATGACCTGGGTGGTAGTGGGGGCATCACTTTTTGTCAGCAACATCGGCAGCGAACACTTCATTGGTCTGGCCGGTTCAGGAGCAGCCAGCGGTTTTGCTGTGGGTGCCTGGGAGTTTAACGCCATCTTACTGCTACAGCTGCTTGGTTGGGTGTTCATCCCTGTCTACATCCACTCTGGGGTTTACACAATGCCAGAATACCTGTCCAAGCGCTATGGGGGCGACAGGTTGAAGGTGTACTTTGCTTGCCTGTCTCTTCTGCTTTACATATTCACCAAACTCTCTGTAGACCTGTACGCTGGAGCAATTTTCATCCAGGAATCACTGGGCTGGAACCTGTACCTGTCAATTGTCCTACTCATCAGTATGACTGCTCTACTCACAGTGACTGGTGGACTGGCGGCTGTTATGTACACCGACATGTTGCAGGCGGTGTTGATGATTGGTGGAGCCCTCAGCCTGACTGTCATTAGCATGCATAAGGTGGGTGGTCTAGAGGGTGTCAGAACCAAATACATGCAGGCAGTCCCCAACATAACGGCCATCATGGCTAGTGGGAACTTCTCTTACTCCCCCTCCTGTCGAGTGGAGCCCAAGCCCAACTCCCTGCGCATTCTACGAGGCCCCCTGGATGAGGACATCCCCTGGCCGGGGTTCCTTCTGGGCCAGACCCCGGCCTCCATTTGGTATTGGTGTGCTGACCAAGTGATTGTCCAGAGGGTGCTGGCAGCCAAGAACATTGCTCATGCAAAGGGTTCCACTCTCATGGCTGGGGTCCTGAAGGTTCTCCCCATGTTTCTCATTGTCATCCCTGGGATGATCTCCAGGATCCTGTTTGTAGATGAGATCGCCTGCATCGGGCCAGAGCATTGTTTGGCTGTGTGTGGCTCCAAGGCCGGCTGCTCAAACATTGCCTACCCTCGGCTAGTAATGTCCGTAATGCCTGTGGGACTGCGGGGGCTAATGATGGCCGTGATGATTGCTGCGCTGATGAGTGATCTGGATTCGATTTTTAACAGTGCCAGCACCATCTTTACCCTGGACATCTACCAGACCGCCAGGCGTGGTGCATCCCAGAAGGAGCTGCTGCTGGTGGGCCGTATGTTTGTGGTTTTCATGGTGGTCATCAGCATCGCCTGGGTCCCTGTCATCATCGAGATGCAGGGTGGACAGATGTACCTCTACATACAGGAAATGGCTGGCTATCTGACTCCGCCCATTGCTGCCCTCTTCCTGCTAGGAGTCTTCTGGAGGCGTTGCAATGAGACGGGTGCATTCTGGGGAGGCATGACAGGGTGTATGCTTGGGACGGTCCGTCTGATCCTGGCCTTTATCTACCGGGAGCCTCCCTGTGACAAGCCTGACGAGCGGCCATTTTTTATCAAGCACATCCACTACATGTATGTCGCGGCGGGTCTGTTTTGGCTCACTGGGTTGGTGGCGGTGGTGGTCAGCCTCTGCACTCCCCCACCTGATAGGGAACGTGTCTGGACCACCACTATTTGGGGGCTGCAAAAAATCCGGAAGGTTCTCCGGGATGACCGGGAGGTGTCTTACCGGTTTACAGAAAGGAGCCCGGTACACAGTACTGGCAACGGGAGTATCCATAAGGACCTTCCAGTGGATCTGCGTAAAGACCCATGTCTAGACGGGGCCAACATCAAGCTCCTTGTCCCATCTATTGAGCCTAAGACCCCCAGCACCACAGGGACGACCCCATCAACTACACCTGGTGACCAACGTGATAATAGCCACGAGGGCTGCCTTGAAGACAAGGGAAAGGGGTTCTGCCTGAAAGTGCTCAACCAGGTCAGTGGCAGAATACTAGGAGCTAAGGAAGGGATCCCATGCAAGTTTTCAAAGGAGGACGATGAGGCGTCCAATATCATGATGTTGTACGAGCCTCCGAGAATCAAAATGTTCCTCAACCTGGGTCTGGTGCTGGTGTGCTCCCTTGGGGTGTTCCTGTTTGTCTACTTCTCTCTGTAGTTCCTTCAGACACCCTAGGGACCAGCGGACTGACTGACAGAAGGAGAGGGAGTAGTTATTGTCTGAGTTGTTATTTAAGCATCTTTCTGACTTAAGTCCTCAAATGCCTGGTTTATAATGTACACAAATGGGTTATGATAAAAAAAATGCAGGGTAAATATAGTCACTTGAAACTCTAAACAGGTATAGGGGTACAGAGCCTTCAACTGTTTACATATTTAAATCAGTTGGTACCAGTGGCTTGCTTAAGTAAATGCTTTGAAATTCGATATCTTCCACCTGTTTCATTACTAAAGGGTCAAACTCGATCATAAATTGAAAATCCTGGATTTGTAAAGTGTTAACTGATATTCCAGAGAGGATTTTGATTTCACAGTAGTTAACATATATGAAATCATATATTAACATATATTAAACAAATACAACTGATATTGGTTGAGGATGTTTGCCTTAGGTAATATATGCAATATGTATGTGTAATAAACATGTACAAATATGTATACAAGCACATAATGATGGTGTTTCTGTGCTAAAGTTATTATGGGAAACACTGAAATTAGCTGAAGCCTAATGAACACTAAGCCCTCTAGTAACCCATTCTATAGAGATACTTTTGTGTCATAATTGGACTGGACTCATTTCTGCTAATAATTGTTGCTGACAAACATCACAAGATGTTGATATGGTGTGAGAACATCTGTTTAGTCCAAGCTTCATGGGCTTGTTCCGATCGTGGTTTTTATTCACTGTTGTGTTTGTAATCCAACTGATGCTGTGTTTGGTGTTAAGCCTTTATTAATGAAGACTATCTCATAGTTACACTATTTGACAAGACATTCTTTACGGTCCTTTAAACTATTCATGAGCCTGTATTGTGGTTTTTCCTGTGTGATGATTATTGTTTGGAACTTAGTTCATGAGTTTGCATAGTTAACATTGGAAGGCTTTTATTGTTTCAGTTAATATTATGATGTATATGTTTGTGAGGGTATTGATTTCAGTCTTCTCTTCACTATTTTGTCCCCCATCCCCCACACACACACAAAATACTTGTATAGTTTTTTTCTGATAAGTATGTTTTTATAAAAAAAAGAAAAATACATTTCGCTGCGCAAAATCTCCTACCAAATGTGTCTTGATTTGCAATGCATATACTGTGTTTTGTGTCTTCTGAAATTATATAATGCACCAAGTTATACTCGGTGCATTAAATTTGCCCCATATTAAAAGATATGTGATCAATCAACCTAGTAGTACATGACATATTTGGGAAATCATTCAATGTCCTTAGACTGCTTTCCTACAGAAGCATACAGTAGCTAAGTTTAACTAGAATAAAGTTCCTGTTTCCAGTCTGGAACAGGCTGTTTAAACCATTGTCTTTGAAAGTCACCAGAAATGGCTGAAGATCTTAGTTTTATTTTTTCTATTAAAAATAATATATATTGGTATTTTTATGGTTTTCAGATTGAAAATTAATAAAAAGTTCCAGCATTTTAAAGATACAGTCCATTGTTTCCCTTCTTGATTAATTGATTGTTAACACATGGAAGTCATACCAAGCCCAGCTGTTTAGCAAATGACTGTACTGAGGGCACCCATTTTCACATCACACCACACAGATTACACTTGAGAAAAACCACAACCAGAGAGTCTATGAGATCAACCACTTTGATGTCTAATTTATCTGCCTACCTGCTCCAGGATTGTGGTTATCCGTAAACTAGCTTCATACATGTTTCTTTCCACTTTACATCTCAAAAGATTCATTCTGAAGGTCTCATTCAACACTGAAGAAGAGCGAAGAGTGACAGTAGGTAGACTGGAGAGTGTGAAGCTGACCTAACTCACTGTAAATACATGCCTATTTGACTGATGATCCTGTTCTTGGTAACATACATTAAGCAAGTTATTGTTTGAAACAGGAAGGGATAGGCCAATTCAGTGCTTGTATGTCCAACCAACACCAACCTTTAAAGCACAATCTAGAATTCTTACGGTGACAGCTAATTCTGGGACTTTTAAAATGATGAACCAGTTAAAAGGGGACTAACAGAGTTGAAATGATTATCATCTAGTCCATCTCATATGATGGAAAATCACTTGTTTCATGCATGTTTTATTACATATACCGCTTCTTGCATGGATGCAACTGACATTTATTTTAAATGTATGTTACCTGTGTCTACCTGTTAAAAATACTGTACCACCATTTCACCAAATTGTTAACCTGTTGAAAAATATCAAATTCACAACAAGAAGAGCACTGGTCTTATATGTCTGAGTATTTCATTAAAATCCTTCTAAGTCAGTTATTTATGGATGTTGAAGACATATTAGATAATTCCCAATTGCTGTGAAAACACCAAGTCAATGAAATGAATCGCCAAGTACAAGACAAAATCTACGTATTTATTATAGATCTATAAGGTGCAGTTGTCTGATACACTTAAGTTGAGCATCTCAGAGGACTGGACAGAGAATACAGGAATCAAGGCAGTTAAATAGTATCACAATATGGGGTCAACATACCAACATAGCCTTTGCAAGCACAGAAAGAAGACACTGCATGCTAGATAGCTTTTCAAATAAAATAAAATCAAAATGTATTTGTATAGCCCTTTTTACAAGCAATGTCACAGAGGGCTTCACATACGCCCACTGCCCTTCAACCAACCTAAACCCTCAAGGAAGACGAGGAAAAACTCCCAGAAAAACTCATTAGAGGAGAAAAAATTTAAGGAACCTTGAGAGGAGCTATTGAGTGAGGGATCCCCTCCTCCAGAGACGGTTGGTGAAAGAGAGGTGCAGAACACAGGCTTAACATAGTCATACAACAGGGAAGTGTCAATAGGTGTTGTTAACCAAAATACAGTGTTCAACTAGGGTCAAAGTGGATAAATGTCATTTTAAGGAGAGGTAGGCACAGGGCTGGGGGACTGTGATCGGCGCAGCATCACAGGCAGGTGGATGAGGGAAAGGACCAGGAACTTGCTGTTGTCCATCAGGGAGAGCGATGTCCACTTGGCGATTAGATCCAGCTTTGGCAGACTATCACAGATCGATGTCCACTGGCGACCAGGCAGATGCTGACAGTTCAAACCCCCCACACCACAAGGGAGGTTGTCTCCAACTAGCAACAGTAACAATATACAGTAACAGGTTTACTTTATTTGTAAATTCAAGTTATATGATACCTATGCAGACATATAAATGCTTTATTTGTAATTTAAAAGTTATACATGATACATATACAGACAAACACACACGTCAGGTTTGCATTAAAAGTACACACACACACACAGACTTTAGCAGCCGTAGAACTGAATAAACAAAAACGTTTTAACCTAACTTTAAATGTCAAAACGGTATCAGCCTCCTTTATTGAGACAGGTAATTTGTTCCAGAGAAGAGGTGCTCTATATGAGAATGCCCTGCCTCCAGCAGTTTTTTGATTAATTTTGGGAACCACCAGATAGCCGGCATCTTGTGATCTTAGTGTCCTTACGGGGTGATAGGGTGCAAGGAGACCAGAGAGTTATGGTGGTGCTAACTCTCCCCTGCCACAGTAAATTCCGTGTTTGTATAACATGCATGGCGAATAAACCGAATTCTGATTCTGATTCTGATTCTAACCCATGGAGAGATTTGTAGGTTAGTAGTAGGACTTTGAAATCAGCTCTGGCTTGGATTGGGAGCCAGTGTAGAGAGACGAGAGTAGATGTTATATGATCATACTTTCTGCTTCTGGTCAGTAGTCTAGCAGCAGCATTTTGCACCAGCTGTAAATGTTGTTTAGTCTTTAGATAGGATTTCTAGAAATGGCCTGGAAGTTCCTCCTATTTTCCTCGTTCAAAGTTACATGGCATTATACACTTTGGTAACATTGTGACCTCTGACCTACACTCGTGTCACAGACATTTCCTAGTCGCATCTTACAAAGAACTAACTTATGGCTATGCAAGCATAAGCAAACAGCATAATGACAGTTTATCAATGATACGACCAACATAATTCACCTGACATCTCGACATGACATGACCACGGGTTATGTTTTCATGAGCTTAATATAGCAGGGGATAGATCAAACATTGTTTATTATATTCAGAGCATTCCAAACAGTATAAAAGTAATAAAGTAATCATTAGTTGTAATATTTAATTATTGTTAACTGATCAGTGGTTAAGGACAGACCTTTTCAATGTAAAGATGCCTGCTATGGAGTTGTCTCTAGGACACAACACACAAGAAAACTCAAATCAAGTCTGGTACTGACATTACGATACAATACGATGAACTTTATTGTCCCGCTCAGGAAAATTTGTCTTGGTCTCTGTGGTGCGTCATAAATGCCTTGACAGTCACAATAACAACAAACAATACATCCTCAGCCAAACATTATCAACAATTACATAGCAGTATTGCACATATCCCATAACATAACACATACATACACCTCATAATAATACATGCTAAAAGATCAACGTAATAAAGGCACTATAAATATTATTACATAGATTTCATCCTCAAGCAGCATTGAGAAATTTTATGGACGTTGGAACAAATGAGTTCTTAAAACGGTTGAGTTTGCAATAAGGGACTCTATTAGAGAGCTAATCATGACCTAGTTGGTCAACACATGGATATGACATTATACCTACTTTTGCATCTTTATCTAGCATTGTATGTTGAATGTTAGAAGCAGAAGTAAATATGAAAACCACCTGCATTCCAGGGGTGGACAAAGGAGGAGAGGCGGACTGGAGCTAGGTACTGATCAACTTTTGGACACTGTTACTGTTGCCTTCACTGTACTATCCTTTGTATTGAAGTTGAGTGTCTGGACTAGTCCCTAACTATTTCCTATAACCTCAAATAAGAGGTCCTGTTATTCATGTAGAATTGCACAGCTGCTTGTGATTGAAAACAACCAGTAGACAGACGGTGTGCCATCAGTCAGTCACAGAGGGGACATAAACATGTCAGCGCAGGTCCTCTTATGGGAAGCGACGTGCCGGAATCAGCCATGGGCCAGCTTTGAAATAAAATTCCTGCTACTAACACATACACATTCCCCTAGTGCATTCCGCACATACCACGGGGGTGTGTCCCTGACAGTCAGCTGTATTAGTCCCACTGGTCACATGCTAGCTATGGAGAGGAAGCCCATCGCTCTGGGTTGTGAAATCTTCAATGCTGATGTGGAACTGATGGCGTGTTCATGCTCTCACGCAACTCAGGAAGTCACAGAATAATGACAGACGCTGTAAGAGAAGCCCTTACACACAAAAATATACATACAAACAAAAACACGCACTCATAAAAGCATGCAAAACACACTGCCAGAAACTTGCATCTGTACAATTATTATGAAGTGATACAAATACATAGTATTTATTGATTGTGAGAAAAAATGTACTTTATGATCATAAGGGTGTTCGAAGCTAGAATTAATGAAAGAAATGTGATATTCCTGACCTTCAACAACACTTGTGATCATCAGAAATCTCCCTTTTGCAGTGATCAATAGAGGGTCACTGAGTACCTAATCACACTCCTTGCTTTTTTACATTTTACCTTCTCTGTCAAAGTCACTGTTGTGTTGTCTGCACTTGGGCAGTACAATAATGAACGTATATGCAAACATTCAAAAGGCAGCATCCTACACCTTGAAGCAAAGTCAACATTAAGATGACATTGGTAAACCTCATACATCAGTTTATGTGTGGGTCCCCAAGTATTTTTCACAACATGTTTTGATGTCTTTTCAGGATATTGTTTTTCAACTGCAAACACTGTTTACAGTGTGGACACTGTTTCAAAACAATGTGTATGCTTTCTTCTTAAATGTGATTTGCAGTTTTCACTTCAACTTCAGTTTGCGGACAAGGTACACTTACCTTTATTGGCTGCCTTTTATGGTGGGACCAGCTTATTTAGAGAGCCGTATCTGAGGTAGCCTATATGGAATGCTTGAGGCGCCACTGGGGGTCTCTTTCTGTTTGTCAATCTAAGCAGGATTTCCCAACAATGTTCCGGGTGAGGTACATTCCTGTTGGATCAAAAACATAAAGGAAGGTAGCTTTTCAGGAACAGGGTTGGCTAAACCTGTTCCATGATGTCTAGATCTCACAGTGTTCACAACAGATTATACCATCATCAGGGTATTAGTGGTAGATAGGGGCATGGTCCTTTTCTACAAA
Source organism: Osmerus eperlanus (assembly GCF_963692335.1). Classification (NCBI taxonomy): domain Eukaryota; kingdom Metazoa; phylum Chordata; class Actinopteri; order Osmeriformes; family Osmeridae; genus Osmerus; species Osmerus eperlanus. The sequence continues at coordinate 10,822,311 of NC_085020.1, forward strand.
CCATCAATGTCACAGTTGACATGAGTGATTGTATAATTACTACTATGACTATAACTCAAATTCACACATTTCACTTACATATGGCCTTACTCAAACTCTCTCTTTCTAGCTTACTCTGTCACACACACATACATTACATACACACACACACACACACACACACATACGCACATAGATGGTTTTGCACAGTGCATGTCTCAACAAAAAGTACTCTCCATTAAAGTTATTATTGCATGTCCAGATAAATGTTAACTATTTCCCCAACACGTGAGTCTCCAATACATGTTCACAGTACTTTATGTTACAGTCTCAACTGTCTTTCATCTCAAGTCATGTTTCAAGCCTGACCCGGTAAAACCTGCCAGATCTGGAGGTCTGTGATGTCACCTCACAGTCCTCAATACAACTCCAAACTTAAGGTTAGGCACAGGTTAGTCACTGATGAATTCAACTACAAAGCATAGCCACTTTCCTTTCTGTTGCTCTGCCATTGACTTTAAATATCAAATGATCTCTCTACATCCTTCGGTGACCTCTGGCTTCATGTGACCACAGACAGTGGGTAAGAGAGATCTAGGAGGGTGGAATCAGAGGTGAACTTGAGCAAAGCGGACACAGAGGCAGACAACCACATCTCCTTTGCAGGATATTGTGGTACATCATGTAAATAAATAGGTTTGTGTACAAGGTGAAAAGAGGACAGGGATCAGAGAACACAGAGACTGCATGCATGGTACTTCAGATTAGAATATTTGGATATTCCAAGGCATAGTCTTTCTTTGGATATTCCAACCAGTATTTACACACTACTATTAGGTCAATGATAATAAATTGTGCATGGAGACATGACAATCACATTTGATGTGTGGAATATACAGTTTACTGCAGCATTGTGTGTGTCCCTCCAGCCAGAGTACTGTATGCGGTAGCACTGTGTGTGTTTGCGTCTCAAATGATACTCAGCTAGGTGGGTATACAGAAACAAGTTTCAACTTGAGTCTAAATTGATGTTTTGAAAATATTGAAACGCAAATACAAATTGTAGTTCGAATGTGGCGCATGAGTGGAGCCCAGTGGTTAAAGTGAGAATTGCAATGAAATGGAAGAGGACATGCCCCCACTTGAAAATATTTGGGATTACAGCCAAGGTTTCAGAATATAATGTTAAACTTCAGTTCAGACCTCATGGCTCAAAGGTAGAAAACAAGATTCTACTCATTATACTACACATCAATCAGTTGACATGAAAATCGTTCTCTTGTCAAGTACCTCCATTTATGTCAAAGCAAAGCAGTGTTGTACATTTTTTGTTTCAAAGTCTGACCATATCTATTTACTCCTGTTTCCTTATCGGCAAGTCGGAGACCATTTTCAAGGTCATACACGCATACATCAGGATTTTCTCTGGCAAACAAAACAGATAAAATATTAAGTGTTTCACAGTGTTCTTAGCAGAGGCTGGTTGGTCTGTTGAACACTCTTGCAGTCCTCTTTTCTCGTCATTGGAACCTTTAAGAAACATCTAAAATCCGGAACAGGTCAGAGCTTCAATAAACAGGACAGATTTTAAATTGTTAGTTTATTACTAAAGGCAAAGACTTCATAAGCTGTTGCTTTTAAGATTGGTTTAGGATTGTTGTATGATTTGTATAATTCACTGTCCACGAGTGTATGGAAATAATTGGTTGCAAGCTTGTATGATAGCCTACGTGAATAATCTTTTGTCAGACGGTTTTGATGTAGTTATAAGGGTATCAGAGTAGTGACTTCACTCTCACTCATTTTCAACCTTCGACATAAAATCAGCTCCATTCCTTCTCTGTCCTTCTACCTCCAGGCCGAGATGACATTTGATTGGTCAAACTTTACCGTCCATCTGGAGGACTCTCTGACTGGGGCTATGGGCCGCTATCTTGACAACTGGCGTCGGAACACCTCTGAGGCTGAGCAGACACTGGATAAAATACTGGCAGAGGAGAACTTCAGAAATGTGATCTGGTACCTGATAGTGATGATTGGCATGTTTGCTTTCATCATGGTGGCCATCTTGGTGAGCACAGTCAAGTCCAAGAGGAGAGAGCACTCAGATGACCCCTACCATAAATATATAGAGGAGGACTGGACGGCCAATATACAGCAAAGTAATGTCATCACCAACCCCACAGCTACAGACCGCATTTAGATACATCAATACAACAGATAGAGAAACCCACATGGTTCTCAGACACACAGATAAACACGCAGAGAGACCAAAACTGACAAGTGCATAACTGCCTTGATTACTACAATTGGTTGGTTGTGGATGTACTTAGCTTTCTATCAGAATAAAGTTGTCTAATGATGGTTCTGGATCTTCATGTATTATTTCAACCATTTTACAGAAAGAGAATAAATGGCTCTGGTGGGAGAGATTAAGTGTCAGAAGTTGGAGACAATAAAAGATGGAGACAGAAAAGAAAAAAGTGGGACAGATAAGAAAGAATATTAAAAGGAGCTGACATGAAATGAGGAGTAATGAGAGGTAAAAATAGAACTGCTACCATTAACACTGTTTCACTGTTCTCCCAGAATTATGTGTCAGACAGAAACCTATATCCATATGGTGAGTTCAAATCACTGAATTTATAATAAGTCATATTTTATATTTTTACACAAACCCAGCTAAAGCCTAATCTGTTTGTTAAATTCCAGCTAGCATGACTGAGGAAGCTTGGATATCAGGTTACTGCCTCCACCAAGCTAAAAACAACCCCTGAGAATGTAGTGTCCTATACATTGCATGGAAGGCCACGGTATACAGAAGAACTAACTGCCTTAAACAACAGCAGGTCTCTCAAGTTTGATCAAAAGTTTGACATGAGAGTACCATACCTATCAACATTTGGGTAAATAAATCCTGGGTTGTGGGAGGGGTGAGCTCTTGGGGGGGGACTCGAGACAGCGCACAACTCGGCAGAAAACGTACCTTTGTATACCTGAGCCTCGTCCATTAATTGTATATAACGGGACAAGTTAACCCTTAATTCTTTTCCTGAACTTGCCAACTCTGTGTAACACATGCATTGAGAGGGGATTTCCAGAACATACCGCGTCTGTGATGATATGAAAACCAAGAAAATGGGAACTATTGATACTTGATCATTTAAATACCTGGACATTACATCTACATAATTTGTTTAAGTTTCTGTGATCTGCGTTCTGATCATCTTTGATAACTAGTATCTACAAAAAGGCATTGACCACATGTGCTGGATAAGTTGTTTTATTCATGCAGACTGCTATCAATGGTGTTGGTCCTATAGTAGTCGCCTGTCGCTCTGGTTATCTCTGGAGGTTGTAGAGTCTGAGGTATTTTAGTCCAAGGAGGACAAAAGGTACTCCACCTGCATCTCCAGGTTCCCCAGGACTTCTCCAGACAGATTCTGAGTACAGACATATAAATGGTCCTCAAACTCAAAAATGGCATCCATCCATGACTGCATCTGGCTTTGAGAACACATTGAGACATCAACAACATTTAGTATTATTATTGGAACTCCCTCACATCCTCAAAACAGAAACGTCATAAAACTGAAACATCCTATTGACTACAAAATGCTGTAACACTCATTACCCTGTCTCTTTCCCTCTCAGTATTGTGATTTCTGTAGTTACCTGCTTATTGAGCTCAGCCAGTCCACCCAGAACCATCCGTCCAGCATGGCTGATGAAGTTAAGGGACTGGTTGGTATTGGTCAAATCCTGGGAAAATATGGGAAAAGCAACGGTACACTGTATCTACAGTAAAATGTAATGACTCATGACAAATACGGTTTCTCTTTACCTCAAAGGCATTGCGAAGAGCAGCCAGTTTACCCTCAAAGTCATTGTTTCCCTTGTAAGCAAAATAGCTCCTGTATCAATAAAATAAAATATGAAGTGATACAGTGAGATGTGCTGAAGAAAACTTTAAGTTTAATTATGTTCACAGCAGAGTAACAGTACTATTTTCAACCGGTGTTCCTACAGTACTTACTGCATCAGGGGAACTTGGACCTTTGGTCCCTCCACAACATCCTCCTCAAAACCCTACAACACAAAAGCAACAATCTCAATCTCAAGACACTTTTCACTCAGTGACAAGTGAGATCATTGGCAGAGGTATAAGGAGATGGAAGTGTCAGAGGTATAAGGAGATGGAAGTGTAGAGATATTACCTGAGGAGTGTTCTCAAAGTGGGGTGAAGGAGGAGAGGTGTAAGGAGAACGAGGAGGAGGGTCAGTGAAGGTGGACTCGGTGTTGGAGCATGACCAACTTGTTGTCCTAGTCTCACCTCTCGCCTCGGCAAAGCTCTCAAAGGTGGTCTTCACGTCCACCTCCTGTGATTTGAAAATACAGAACATCTGTAGATGTTTAGTAGACCATTAAACAGTGACGACTGTCAATCAAATGTGATCTTTAAACAAGCAAAGTGTTATGCACCTGGCCATCCTCAAAATACACAAACTCCTTCCATGTATTTATACGGTGGGACATGCCATTGCTTATCTGTCTACCACCAAGTAGCTAGGGAAGACAAAACAGAACTCATCATTCATAACTAACTGACATACTGACATACAGTCTAAGTGTAAAGCTGAAAACCCTGAAGTTACGTTTCTCGGCTTGTGAACATAGGTGCTTGACTGACCTGAACCCCTGTGACCTCCAGTTCAATAGTGGAAACAGCCACCGAACCCTGAGAAAGATACACAGGAATACATTCAGTTTCATCCAGGAACAGTGCGATCAACCAGACCTCTGGTGATTGGCCTGTTCTGTCCTCAGTATTCTCTCACCTCGGGGTTCAGGAGGTCAATGTGGAGATGTTTCTTCCACCACAGCTGGAAGAGAAAGAGAAATCCCTTGGTATGCAATATGTTGGGGACAGAATTTCAGTCTCCTAATTGCTAAGCCAAACATACCAATAGACTTAGAGGACTTTGTTTGTTCCAAGGTTGACATTAGAGCTTGTAACTTGCAGACAGGGTTGACTCATTACATGTGCGTTTCCAAACCACCACTACTGTAGGATGAGTGTGTGTGTATGTGGTGTTTGATACAGATTCAGAGAATTCCACAAGACAGAGATGTCTGAGTTACCTGCAGTTGTCCAGCAGAGCGCCTGGTACAATAAAAATCTGAGGCATTCCACAGATCCACCAGGGGTAGGTCTTCCTCAAATACTTCCTCCCTGTGGAACCTCTCAGGTTCCTCCTCATTCAGGGATGCCTCCTTCTCAGCCTCCGGCTTGGGTAGGAAGACAGGCTGCACAACAAGAACCAAACAGTCACCCTGACTTTCTGGAATTTAACATGTCCAAACTGTTCACTCTGAACAATTGTTTTTGTCTTTCATTGTATTGCCCATGGCAGACAGATGCAAACAGTGTGGGGTTTCCATTCTGTTTACTGATGATATAAGGTTACCTGTCCTCTGGAAAGGGTCAGGTCCTCAAATGTCATTTTCCCAGCCAGGGTAAGGTACACTTTGGGATGCTGTTTTGACCATACAGGGGCCATGAAGAAAGTCTGGCAGGGAAGATATGGAGACATAGTCAAGTACATCATCTTCATTGAGGGTGACAAGTAGGTTTCAGTTTATTTTCTCCAAACTGTAGATAGTGGATGAAGAACATGGAAGGTGGAGTGAAATAGTTACCAGAGTCTCCAGACATGTTAAGCCACTCAATAGCAGCTTCCCAGCATGAGTCAGCTGGAGAACAGGCCTGGATGAAGGAGCCTTCATGGCAGAGAAGAAAAGAGAATCTTAGGATTTCTATGTAAAATCTTTTTTTGTACAAAGTAGACATTGTCAGTGTTTTCAGATTATTTCCTTGCTATTGTTATGAGCCCATGTTCTTAGTGATACGTTGATGCACCCTCTCAAACCCTTAACCCCAAGACAGACTTACAGGACACCACACAAGCATGTACAGGACCAGAGGTCCAGACAGAGGGAGCAGCAGCTCCTCTTCCTCCTCCATGACCTGAGGAGGAAGAGTACAGTAGAGGAGGATTGGGGGGGGGGAAGCTACATAAATAGAATATTTGTAATCCATTATGAAAATGTTTATTTTCGTTGCATTGTTTTGGCCTACAGATAGGCCTACATGTAAATGGTGTAAGCAGTGTCGGTCTTTGAATTTGTTCTGAATTATATTACCGGTGTTACGTCCCCAGAGTTTCAGTGTGGATCTGTGTCCGTATATCTGTTTGTTTGTAGTTTGTGTAGGGGTTTCTTTCTTTCGGGTTTATGTTAAACTGTTTGTATTGTATTACAGTAAAAGCATGTTACAACTTTTCAGTGATGACACAAGGATTGTGATTCAAAGCAACAAGGATAAGAACATAAAATAAAGAATCCATAAAATAAATTAACTATTAAACTATTATACACTGTACTTGTACAGTTTACAACTTGAAAGCTATCACAGTTACATAATGATACCAGCCATTCCAACCCGAGTTTGACCTGTGGGCCATACTGTATGAGCTGGATGTTGAGCTGCCTTCCCAGATGGTTATGAGTCAGAAGCAGACAGCTAAAGAGATGGGCTGTTCTAGCTAACAAAACAACAAATCATAGAGAGCCCATGCAATTGGTTTTAAAACACATAATCAGTCTGAAAAATATTTCTAATTACATTATTTAGAAACTGTAGTAGACGTTTTGCCATCCAGAAGATGTTGTTTTGTGGTTATCGGTTGTTATATCCTTTAATACATAGCTCCACTAAAACTCTCAGATGATGTTGGATATTTTGTACCATATTGCGCTGTTGTATATGTGTGTGTGTATGATTTACAAAATTGACCAATCATACTTTGGTCCAATCCATGGTTTTACTTGTTACTTAGAGTGATATATGTGATGATATGATGTTTTTTATTCTAGTGGTGAAGTCAGACCTGTTACATGGATGACATGTACAAACATACAGGTCATGCCTATCGCCATATCGATGATTAAATCAGGGGTTCAGTCCACTGTGGGTGGTGACACTGAGCAGGCAATAATAACATGGAATTCAACACCTTACACCGAGCCCTGTAGTCTTTATAATCTAGTTAGGCCTATTCCAATAGACCTATGTTATGACATTGTTTATCCGTGGGGCGCTGTTGCAGCCATTTCCTTATGCATTGGAATAGCTAGATAGACAATGTCAAAACATATTGGAATAACTGGATGTCACATTGTTAAAAAGGAAAGTCAAAAGTAAACCTGCTCCAGCACAAGAAAATAGGTGTTGGGCCGAGGCTCAACGTCGTGCATTTGAGCAATCTGGTGAATTTTTCCGTAGCGCAGAAAAAACGTGTCTACAAAATTTGTTGGCATTTCCAGTTCTTGCACATTTTCAAGGAATATACATTTTGTCTCTTAATCAACAACTAATGGTCCGCATCCAATCAGTGCTCGTAGTGAGGCGAGTCCCAAGAAACTGAGCAGCTCTTAAGGCTTATATATGCTTCTGCGTTTTTCGAAAAACGGACACATGGGAACGCCCTCTTCTCCGAGGAACGCCCTCTACGAGCTCTCCGTCAGCACTCGGAGAGCCCCGGAGAGCTCGACGTGCACCTCCTGAATTTTCTAACTATCCGTCGTGAGCGACGGAGAGCTACGGAGACCCCCTTGGCTGTGATTGGTCAGTATTAAGAATCGCTTGCGTCAGGGGCGGGGGGCGGGGTTGCCGGGATAAACAGGACGAACAGAATCCTTTGACCGCCATTGCTGTAAGTTTTCACAATTCATATTTCAGGTAAACAGTACATGTAAATCAGCATCTGAAATAAAATGTGACGAGAAATGTGCAGTGTAGTTGCTGAAAATGTGCGTATTTTATTGATGAAACGGCTAATTTGTAAATTTGCTCCTGCTTCTCGATAACCTAGGTAAATAAACACTCCACGACGATTTACAAAAAACCGTTGCGCCACCTACTCTTCTGGCGGTGAATTGTTTTCAGCACCCACAGCCTACGGAGAACCATAAACGCAGTCTATCCGTCCGTATCAGTGGCGGCCGGGACTTTGCAGAGGCCCTCCTCAAAGTCGGAGGTCGAGGCCCCTTCCCTAAATCCACTCAAAATGTATATCCATCCTATCTTATACATTGCTGTCTACCTTTAAATATAGCCTCTATATGTGAGAGAGAAATAAAAAAGTTTAAAAATAACAAAAGCACAACAGCAGCCTATTTGTGTGGCGTCCTGCGGAAACCCGTCGGATGCAGCTCATTGTTGGCTATAAGCCATAAAAGATCGAAAATCGTTTTCTGTCAAAATTGAGATTTTTGATGTTTTCTATAGTTAACACCCTAAACTTCATTGTAATGTACAAAAAGTATATATTTACTTATTAAAAACAGTTAATTTCAACGGTTTTTGGACATGTCAGCTAGCAAGATTTCCAAGCCATTTCAAATCGAATGCTTAGTTTGCCTGCTCTTATGAGTCCTGCAGCATCTCCAAACAACTAAAAAAAACTTTCTAAGAAGTTATTAATGTAGCTTATACTTAAACTGACATTTACATTCACAACGTGATTACGAACAAAATGATTTTCTTTCCATATTCGCCACAGAATTAGAATGAAACGGAGTGGAATCTTTGAATGCAATTTTCTAGCTTATAACTTTTTGACACAGGTCAACTTTAAAATGATGTAACTTCAGTTGTGATAAAGATATCTGAGTGATATGAACAGAGTTGTATTCAGGAGAGTTTGTAGTTTCCAAATATGTATAATACCCAAAAGACCCAAATGTTCACGATGTGAAGGGTTTCTGCAGGCAGCCTGAAAACTATTAATTAACAAGCAATATTTTGGGGGGTGCTATCGGGGTGCTTTGGTATTCCTTGGTTGGTGCTGAACATAGATATATGGTGCTGAAGCACCTGCTAGCCCCTCCCTAGCGCCGCCCATGATTACTAGCCATAACTGTGGCTTTCTCCTCAGGCGATCTGTCAGCCGTGAGGTGTAGCGATCATATGTCTATGGTAGCGATGACATAGCGAAAAAATACTTCAGAAAAGTCAATGACACCATACTCAGTTTCCGGTTTCAAAATAAAAGTCGACAGGGGGAAAAAATCGATACAAATTTTTTTTTTTCTGAAATATTGTGACGGGCCAAATAAAATCGCTGGCGGGCCACAATTTGCCCTCGGGCCGCTGAAATGGCAGAAATTCCAGTGGCACTGTGCAGATTTGAATAGTCAAGAGATGGCGGTTACAATAAATTTATTTTGCTTATACAGATCATGATTTAACAAAGTACTTTGTGATCAGTCATAACGAAGGAGGTGCTAGCCACAGGTCGTTCGCCAGAGTGATACAGAACAACCCCAAAACCCTGCCTTATATAAACTTTAGATCAAATGGTTATTCTGAACTCTGTGATTGGTCAGCACTGCTCAGTGACAGTGACTTCATATCAAGGTCCCACGATTCTTCATTGTGGCCTCTCTCCCCAAACCAGTAGATAGTAAAACCACAGGGGTTCACCAGTCAAATGGTCAACTGTCCTTTGTGTGGGCCACTTCAAACAAGTCTACAGGAAGGGTCAGAGCAGCAGATCACAATAACAATACAGTTGAATCCACATTTGTCTCCAGACCAACTGTCTCTTCCCCCCAGGTGACAGAACTCTCTCAGGTCACCCAGACTTCCCGTCTCCTAGTTATAAAACTGCAAATGGCATCTCTACCAAATGTAGTTGACTCTTAATCAACTTTAGACTTCCGTTAAAACACATTCCTCATATATGAAACACACACATTATAACTGTATTCCAAAATTTCCATGACAATTCCAAATTTTTTTTTTTTTTTTTTTTTACAATTCCATAAACCCAAACAGTTAATTAAGAAAAATAATTCAAACATTAACATAAGAAATGCTAGTCTCAAGACAAAACCCATTGTACCCCGTACACCACAAAGTCCAGGTTGTCGAAACGGATGCCATCTTCAGTTGGATGTAGGCAAACTTCTGTCAGGCGGTGTAGTCTAGTCGAATCGATTGCAAACGACGATCAAATTGCTCAGGGCAACTTTCAACAACACTGCACTTTGCGCACAGCTCGGAAATTCCTTGGTACTACGCAGAACGCGTATCCTCTGCTTCCGTCTCCAGACAAGGTGCACGCAATGGTTAGCGTGTATCCACGTTGCTCTCCCCTCGATCTTAACCGCCGGATTATTCGTCAGGAGAATCTGGTATGGCCCCGTCCACCTTGGGTTTTACCAGGCGTTTCAGGTCCTTCACCACGATCCAGTCCTCTGGTATCAAATCATGCAGCGGTCCAGTCATAGGAATAGTCTCCTTCACCTGCCTGTGAATCTCACACAAAAATAGACTCCAAAAAGGTTGCACAGTGATAAACAAGCACATTCTCACAGAGGTCAGTTAAAGGTAACTGACTTCTTGTATCACTTCTCCAAAAATTGAACTCTACAAAATCCATCTATCAATACCCAAATGGTTTCTCTAACCTTAACTGTGAAGCTTATCATGTTTAAATTCCTTTTCTCATAATACTTATCCCACATATGAATAACTGACAAAATGTCTATGCATCCATTACAAATCCTCTTGTATGCCAAAATAACGCATTCTTCTTGATATCACACAAACTGTAGAGGCATGATCTTTCCATGTGTTAACTTAGCAAAATCTCAAGATAAATGTTTTATGCAGACCATACAACCTCCATTTTTATTCTCATATCCTTCCTTTTTCCAAAACGCATTTTCTTGTGGATTAGTCCAAGTTCGAATCTCCATTCCACCATTCCTTTCTCCATCTGTCCGCTGTATTCTGTAATTCTTATCAAATATACTCAAACAAAACAAAATTCTCACTCTGGGTTAAATACAGTCCAATATTTTCAACTCAGCAATATCATATCAAACCCTCACAATCCTATCACAAATCCAAACTACTGAAGCTAAATTCATAAAACCATAAAACCCCCATAATCACTCTCTGTTTAGATCAGTCAGTCATCAGTCAGTCATAAATTCCTAAACGTCATCTCTTCCTCTCTAAGAAGCCTGCGCTTCCCTTAAAGAATCCATAACAAATGTTGTATCAAGGTCACACAACAATTTTCCTCAAAAGAGTCCTGTAAGCCCAAATTTGTCAAGTTAGGCTCATCTGGACATAGCAACATCATCTCATCACTTCCTGTAAACATATCACATCAAAAACATATTCTAGTTAATTCATCAATGCATTCAGGCAATCTAGAAACTGCTCCAGCTAGTATCAGCACTAGCATTTTCCCTGTGGAATAATCATAATTGTTAGAGTGAATTCCACATTTGCATACAGCAAGTTGTGTCCCAGATCAAACTAAGAAACTTCCTGTTTCCATACCTTTCCCAAAATCATATGTAACACCAATGATGTATTTAACTATCAGTAAATATGTTAACTCTTTTCCCTTTTATGAATTAACAAGCTTACACTGAAACAACCAACCTTTGAACCAATTTGTATAAAATAAAACTATTTAAAAAAACAGCCAAATTACAAATAACCTCAACTTTTAGTCTCTTATTATCTTTTCTTCAAAAAACCTTTAGGAACAGTTCAAATGAATACCTTTACATTTTAGATTCCCTTTTAATTTTTTGTATTTAAATTCACCAAATCAAATCTCTCTTTTTCCAAGACATTGTAGAAAACTAGCATCACTACCCTAAACCAGAATTTAATCTGTATGATTCCAAAATAAAACATAGACCATAAAATGTTCTTAATGTAACCATTAACCAAACTTATACCCCATCTATATTTCTATATAGGTTAGATAGGTAGAACTTCATAACTTGCTTTGGCTGCAGTCCAGAACAAGCTACTTAGCACAACCATCACACCACAATTTATCAGACTTAATGAGTCTTCCCAAATTATTTCAAAACCAAATTATCATAACCCTCTTTATGAACCAATACCATAATGATACAACCTCATCACAGCCTAACTGTTTATCCCAAAACATTGTACCATGCCCTTAAGACAAAAGAAAATATAAACTCTCCCTTTTTCTTTTAAACCTTTAAATTCACAATTTAACATAAACCCGTAAAACAAAACATTATTCTTTAACACCTCAAAAGTTTTATCAAAGCATGTAATGTATACACCTTTGAATATTCCTATATTTACCAGCTATCTCAATTACTCTTTGTTAGTGTATCAACTCAAATAAACAATCGCGCATTTCAAACTCACATCAAACAGCGCGCTCTGGAACAAAGCAAAAACTCTCAACCTTTTTTCATTTCTTTTAAACAACACAGATGGTTGGCGTTTACCAGCTATTCACTTAATTTTGCTAAAGTATAACTTTTCCAATCCAATTAGAACTAATTTATGAACCAGGGTCTAATTTCTGCATTTTTATGGATACCATCACACACCACAGATTTTCCGCTCGTAAATACAAGTTCTGGTCTGAAAGGCTCCTACCTCCTTGTTTGGCTAGGATTTAGAACAAATGTTAAATCATACATTCGTAAACCACCAAACTTCGAATTCATCTAAACGGACACATCTTTCACCATTAATACTCACATAATTATGCAGAATTACACCCTCTGGGATCACCTTTGTAAAACTCAACGTAACGGGACTTTTTTTGTAGCCCCCACCTTTCCTCGGAATTTCTGAAACTCATTTAAAATGTCCTCAAACAAACAAAAACCTTGTTAGCAAATGTCTCAAAATACTCATCACGTAACATATTTCAAAAGTAACCAAATTAATATGTAAATTCGCTTCAAATTTATCTATTTCTCTAAATTTTCGTCTTAGTCAATTTCTCAATTTCCATCTGCGCATGCGTCATGCGGTTACTCATCCTGGATCTCAAATATCAAGCTGCAATTCCTTTACTAGCCTGTACCCGCCTGTCGGTCTGTTAGTTTGTTAGCCAATGTCGTTGCCATAGTTGCAAATTCAACTTCCTGGACTCTCCTTTGTCTCAGGACAGAACAAAATGCACTTCCTCCACGTTTTCACCATTAGCCATTAACCAACAGTCACAGCCTGGATTATCTTTTCAAGTCTATCAACCATTAGTACCATTTTAATTTCAACATAAAAATTAGGCTCCGAAATCTACATATGCACCTAATATCACTCGTCAGAGGACGACAGTTTACCCATGTATTAGCATTCTGGTTGGACAAAGCTATTCGGTCTCAACTGGCTCAATCTTTCTAATCACTTCTTCATAACCCTTTACATATTTCTTTAAACAACAGTAACATCTGTGAACTCCCACAAAATAAAAAATAAAACCATCGAACATTTCCAGACATAAACAAAAATATTCCTTAAACAACATAACATTTCCGTTTGAACACATAACTTTCTATAAAAGTTTCAATAACCCCGGGATTGTAATTCTTAAAATGAATACCGCTTTTATTGCCAAAACTGGCCTTTTACCAATTATCCTACCCAAACACTAAATTTCCAGCGCGTTATTCAACAACGAATCAAGCTCATAATATAGAAAATCGGTCTGTACATAATTTCCAAATCAAGAGTATGGCAACTCACAATATTTCCTTAAGTTCGACAAAGAAACAGAAACACACATCTGTTTTCCCAACCAATATACTTCACAATTCAACGTCAAATTCTCAATAAAATGAGTGATATATATATTTTTTTTTTTTTTTTTTTTTTTTGCACTCACGTGTGGGCACTGCACGCAGAATGAGCTTCACTGAAAGAATCAACTTCCGCTAGGCTCAAGCGCATGCGCCTCTTTTCAAGTGGAGAATTCAGTCAAAGAATTAACATTAGCATTTTCAAAACAGAATGCCTCCGTCTTCAAAAACAAATGCCTTCTGACGGTAATAAGACCGATGTAAAGTCTAACATCAAACATATAACGGTTAACACAGAGTTGTAAAACAATCGACTCTCCTCTACCAACAGTGTCAACCGATAAACATTGTACGCCACCATTTCGAAACTCAACTTCCGGTCACGAACCCCTCTGATTTTGCGAGTTCGCTCACAATTTCCAAAAAAACTTTCAACAGTGATGACACATCTCCGGACATTCACGTACATTTTGCTCAAATTCCCACAATTAAAGCACGCATTTTGGATTGACCTTACCTAGCAATTCGTGCTGGCCTACATGTTTTTTTCAACAGCATGTCAACACGCTCTGCATCAGCTTTGACCATAGCCCACAACACCACTTATTCCAAACACAACAGGGACTCAAACCCTTTGTTCCAGAGAGGACTTTAACCTTTCCTTCTTCTAAACACAATGGCAATTGCGAGTCAAGGCACAAGCTTCAATCCTTGCGGGAATCCAAAGCAAATCTATAAAAAACATTCCAGGATCCTACTTTCTTGATTTTTTCCTAGATATAACCGGCTGTCAGAAGAAATGGCAAATGTCTGACCTCTTCGTATTCTGTTCTCGCATTCCCGCAAAACCCTCATGCGCCCGCGCATCCTGCCGCAACACCCCTGGCTGCGGATGAGGCGAAATTTGTTTGCGGAACAGAATCTGTGGGGAAATAGATGAAAAATTCCCCACACTATTCTGTCCTAATATTTCTTTATCCCTCTACCTATCTCCATCCAATCAGAAAAAAAACTCTCCAATCAGGCTAAAATCTATTCTTTTCTCCACTTCAAAAAAAAAAATTGTGTATCTATTTCTCTCCACGAACCCATTTCGCAATACAATAAGGTCCTTAAAACAAAACGACTCCACACTCGAAAATCCACATTTATCAATCCATATTTGCATTTGCAATAAACTATCGTTACCATACTTTTGCTTCATGTAATCGATGTTTGGACAGGTCAATTCTGTCTCCAGACCATTCATTTTCAGAATTACAATCCATAAACGATAACCAACAACGGAAAATAAAGACACAATTACTCCTTTTTGTTTCTAAAAACAATTAAATTCCGACTTCCCAACTTTCAATGAAAATAACTGCACAATCTTAAATTACAAATATTCAAACCGAAAAATAATTAAAGTTATGAAAAATAATTAAAATTTTGATTTTTGTAATTTGTATATAGGTTGAATAATAGACACCATTAGTTACTCATACTTCTTTTAACCTCAAAAAACATAACTTGCAATTAAAACAAAAATGAACACGCGCGCGTTACTAACTTTGAAATTTCATAATTCAGGCCTTTCTTCACTTTTTCCCTTTTCTTTACTTTTTTTTTCAGCCACAAAACGTCCAACGGGCGCCCCCCCTGGCCCTGCTGTCTCACGCATGGCGGAAGAAAAGGCGGCTTTTGCCGGAAGATCAATTCGCCGAGGGGAGCCGCCTGCTGAACGCCGTAGACCAATCGAGGATCCCCCTACTGGCCACCAAGTGAAATGGCAGAAATTCCAGTGGCACTGTGCAGATTTGAATAGTCAAGAGATGGCGGTTACAATAAATTTATTTTGCTTATACAGATCATGATTTAACAAAGTACTTTGTGATCAGTCATAACGAAGGAGGTGCTAGCCACAGGTCGTTCGCCAGAGTGATACAGAACAACCCCAAAACCCTGCCTTATATAAACTTTAGATCAAATGGTTATTCTGAACTCTGTGATTGGTCAGCACTGCTCAGTGACAGTGACTTCATATCAAGGTCCCACGATTCTTCATTGTGGCCTCTCTCCCCAAACCAGTAGATAGTAAAACCACAGGGGTTCACCAGTCAAATGGTCAACTGTCCTTTGTGTGGGCCACTTCAAACAAGTCTACAGGAAGGGTCAGAGCAGCAGATCACAATAACAATACAGTTGAATCCACATTTGTCTCCAGACCAACTGTCTCTTCCCCCCAGGTGACAGAACTCTCTCAGGTCACCCAGACTTCCCGTCTCCTAGTTATAAAACTGCAAATGGCATCTCTACCAAATGTAGTTGACTCTTAATCAACTTTAGACTTCCGTTAAAACACATTCCTCATATATGAAACACACACATTATAACTGTATTCCAAAATTTCCATGACACCGCCTGTTGCCGACCCCTGCTATATGTTATTACTTTCAAGCCTGCCGGCCTCTCTGGGACAAACCCTTCCACACTACGCTTCCCCAGACTCAACACGAAAGGCCTTGGCCTGCTGGCTCTCTGTTTTGCAGAAGACGAGAAGATTGCCATCCAACAAAGCCCGCTCATGTAGGACATCTCCCACCACCTCCCAATTAATAGATTAAAATCCTGTGCTCCATAAGTCTAAACATCCTCATCCTTCCTCTTCTTCACCCTTCTCACTTTAGCCTGATTGGTCCTATCATCTCCACTCCTGTGCCCTCGACAGGTAGAACATTCCCTATTTTTTACCCCTCTTGTTAATTTGTGCCTCCCAGGGTTAGGGTTAGGGTTACCCTCCCCCCACTGTCATCTTCACTGCCCTCCGAGAGTAGGGGATTGGTGTTGCCAAGAGTCCCTGTGCGAGGGAATCGAGGGAAAACACTCACACAGACACACATACCGGTTTCCATAGGAACATGCACACCTGCTTGCAGACCGTCCCATAGGCTTTCAATGAGTATGTAATGTTTAGACATTTAGATGTTAGATATTTAGACATTGCATATGTGAACACATTCACCATGCTAGTAGACTATTCTGTAGGAACCATGTTAACTCAAAATATCTGCACTCCCTAAATCCATCTCTGATACCTCTCACTCACACAGAAAAAACACATACCCCAACACATTATAACAGAGACATCATACTTTGCCTCCTTGATTAAAATCTGCTATTGCTCTACTCTCCTTTTTTCTCCCTCTATCTTGCTTGGTTATTTTTAGCCTCCAAACAACTGGTCTCCTAAAAATGGGCCTGTGCTGTGAGGGTGGGGGTGAGGGGCACTACTATGACCGGCATCCAGTCCCCCAGCCCACTACAGAGGGCTGACACCACTCTTCTTTCCCTTTGTCTTGGGTGGAGAGAGGAAGTGAGGGAGCAATAGAGGGAGATTGGGTAGTTGTTTTTTTTCTGAAAGACACAACGTTGAGGAACCGACTTTGACGTGACCCTACTTTCCTCTCTTTAAGGGAAGAGGAGTATTTCTAAGCACTGGGTTGACCTTGCCCAGCCCAGCTTCTCCTGTGTGACTGAGGCCTGTGTGTAAGAGTACGGCTACTCTCTCAGAGTCTGGGGTGTGTGGTACCTCCATAGTTGACCACCAGCCATGCGTTCCCTGTGGTTTCTTCTTTTGCTGCCCTGTCTGAGTTTGGTGCCCTTGGGCCGGGCAGAGAAGGGCCTGGAGTTCCCTCGCTATGACGGGAAGGACCGTGTCCTCCATATCAACGACAAGAACTACAAGAAAGCGCTGAAGAAGCACAGCATGCTGTGTCTGCTCTACCAGGACGTCCTGCCCAACAGCAAGGAGTTGCAGAAACATCACCAGATGACTGAGCTGGTCTTGGAGGTAGGGGAGGAGGAGGAGAAGAAGAAGAAGCAGGAGGAGGAGAAGGAAGATAGAGCCGAGGAAGAGGAGGAGAGGGAATTAAATGAGGAATAGGATGTGTGAGGAGTAGAAGGTAGAAAGTGGGTGAGGAAAAGAAGCAGAAAGGGGGGGGTTAAGATATTGGGGGGAGTAGGGAGGTGGACAGAGTGAGGAGGAGAGGGATAGGGAAAGAGAAAAATATGATAATGAAGAGAGTTAAGATGAGGCCAAGATGTGAGTGGATGAGAGGCCTTTAGTCAATGAGCAACAGAGTATACTGGAAGGCAGTCACACAGCATGCCAGTACACATGTACTGGCATTAAAGTATGTCCGTTGAAGGTCAATTGTGAGCGTGTGCATGAGTGAGTTGAGTGTGTCTGTGTATGTATGCATGTATATGTCCAAGCTCCACGAAGCTGTCAGTGAAGGTTATTTCTATTAATGAATTGTGCCTCCACTATCTCCGTCTTCCAGTAATGTGTGCCTCTGTGTGAGTCACTCCTCCTAACCCATGTTGGCCCAGACAACCCAGAATATGTAAATGTGTGACACAGTTAAAGCACTGCAGCTTTAGATAGCTATCTAAGGTCCAAAGACAAAAAACAAATTACGTTCATAGAAGAAAAAGGTGCTCAAGAGTTGCTAGCAATAACCAGTAACCAATAGCAACCGTGTCTTCATTGTTGAAACTAATCCTCCAACTCGGCAGGACCTGGGCAGTGACATTGTGCCAGTGTCTGACGCTTCCAGTGGTCTCCAGTGTGAACTCCAAAAGTGGATATCAAGTTTCACACAGGACCAGTTTGGAGCCCGGCTGAGCTCTGCAGCAACAGTAACATGAGCAGCGTCCTCTAGCCTGATAATAGACCCAGCAATTTCACCCAGCAGGTGGAGGGCTAGCTACTTGTCTCCCTAATCTGCATTGTTTCTAAAAAACATTTGTAACTAGCTATAGTGTACTGTAATAGTTCATTCATGTGCTTTTATATACAGTATGGTGTCGCTCCTTTAGGGCTCTTTGAGTCTATTAGAAACAATTTTGGTTCCCTGTAGAACAAGCTCATTAAGCAGTGATTATGGTGGGGTCATCCACCAACGTTAATATTTATTTATAGACCTGTCCTGTCACAATTTTCTAGTGGTCTGTAAAGTTACCCCACAGAAATGTTGAAATAGCTGTCCCATATGTGGTCATGGCATCTAAAGTACATATACTGACGTATGTTGCAAATATGAGAGGCGTTAGTGTTAATATAAACAGTAGCAGAAAGCTGGCCATGGGCAGTAGGTAGAGAGATGAGATGGTAACAACTGGACCTCTCTCCTAAGCCCTATGCCCCATCAGCAATCCAACCACATCATAATAACCATACCTGATACAAAGAGCACTTACCACCTGACAATGTTCCAATTATTGAACCAGAATGACGCTCAGAGCCCTGCCAGTACTATAAGGATATGGATCCACCAATTAGGCTGCTTCCTTGCTGTTTCTATCAGGAAGATATTTTTAGGAGCACCAATTAGCTTTGGAATCATTACCAGAGGTCAGTGTCTGGCTGGGGCTAACTGATACAGTCATATCTGAGAGTAAGAGACAGACAGACAGAGAAAGGGAGGAAGGGTTGACAGGATTGTATAAGTAATTATATAGTGGTCACTGTGTCAGGGCCCAGGGCTACTTCCTGCTCTGGCCTGTTAGCTTGTCAATGATGTCACAACTGCTCAGCATCAGCTCTGGCCTTCTGGACTCACACCACAGACATTCCTTGTATGTGTGTTTGTTTGTTTGTGTGTGTGTGTGTGTTTATTCTAATTCCAGCCTTCAAATATAAGCCATTATATCCCTCTCGGCCCTCAATATTCATCATTATGTCCACCTTTCACACCAAGAGAGTGAGAGACCAGTCAGAGAGAACAGTAGGCAGCGTTGCAGTGGTCCTGAATTCGCCCTCTGACATTGTGCTCTCCCGCAGCTGGCAGCCCAGGTGCTGGAGGAGAAGGACATTGGCTTTGGGATAGTCGATTCCAACAAAGAAGCAAAAGTGGCCAGGAAGCTGGGTAAGGCTGCAACTGACCATTAAGATACTTACAACTATTGGTCACTGAGCTGGCTGTCAGTAACTGGGCTGTAAATCATGTGTGTTTGAACCCTGACTCCTCATCCCTGACCACAGGCCTGGTGGAGGAGGGCAGTGTGTACGTGTTTAAGGCTGACCACGTGATCGAGTTTGATGGCCTGCTGTCAGCGGATACCATAGTGGAGTTCCTTCTGGACGTGAGTTTTGGACCCTGGATCAGTTACTGTCAGATGCTGTCCTTGGTGGGGGGGAAGACTCTCCCTGTGTGCATCAGTTTTTTTTGGGCTCTGCTTGCCCTCTCTATCTCTTAGTCTCTCATTTTCCATCCCAGTTCCGATCCTCTTTATCTCTATCACTGTCTGTCCCTGTAGCTGTTGGAGGATCCAGTGGAGGTGATAGGGAATGCTTTAGAGCTGAGGGCTTTTGACCGAATGGACGAGGACATTCGCCTCATAGGATACTTTAAGAACGAGGACTCTGAGCGTGAGTATCTGTGGGTATGAATTAGAAAGAACTTTGGCAGCGTGTGTCTGTGTGTGGGGAGCCGCATACCCATGTGATGTGTTGGGGAATAACCAGTGTGGGACTTTGGCTGGTACCCTCTATTATAACAGCACTTTAAACGTCATCATATTCAGGGATTTACAGATCCAATTTTATCCTGCTCCACGCAGCTGCGAGGGCCTTCACTTCCATGTAACAACAGACTGTGCTAGTGTCTGGAGGCTTACGTCAAATCTTACTATAGGGGATTAGAATAATTGGTCAGAGTTCAGCTATTTAAGTTCTCTGATGTGTCAAAGACATTTTCCTAAAGGCCAGAGCAAACACACACATGCTTGCTATGAGAGATTAGAGAACACACCACCTGAAATATACAGTAAATGAAAGTTAAAAAAAAATCAAGCACTCATGTTCTGCACTCATTTCCTTTCCTTCACATTCCATCCTTTTATTTTCCTCATTCCTTCTGCTCTCCCTCTTCTCTCATCTCTTCCAGACTTTCTTTCCTTCAAGGAGGCAGCGGAGAAGTTCCAGCCCTACATCAAATTCTTTGCCACGTTTCAAAAATCTGTACGTCCTATCATATCTCAAGCTATAATTGAATCTATATAGCAATATTATCATATACATACATCAAATATAAAGACAAATGAGGTACAGGATTTCTGACTTACATCTACAAACCTTTAGACATGGAAATCTCCTATGGCCTCCTGTTCTCTCTGGCATATGAGTAGAAAGGCCACCCAAGGCCATGAACAGAGGGGTGATCCTGGTTTGGCCGTCTGTGCTGTTTCAGGTGGCCAAGGAGCTGACCCTGAAGATGAACGAGGTGGACTTCTATGAGCCCTTTATGGAGGAGCCAGTCACCATCCCAGACAAACCCAACTCTGAGGAGGAGCTAGTGGCCTTCATCACCCAGCATAGGAGGTAAGAAGGAGGAAGGGAGCGAGGGAAGGGGAGGAGAGATGGGAAGAAGAGGATGCAAGACGTGAGGGAGCTCCAGAATGGTGCAGAATGAGTTCACATTTCACACAGTACATGAAAGCCTATTGGGACTTGAGCTGATAGTCATTTTCAGTACTAGTTTCCTCAGTAGAGTGTTTCTGTCTGTGTTGTTTTTCAGACCCACCCTGCGGAAGCTGCGAGCCGAGGACATGTTTGAGACCTGGGTAAGAGTCTTATAGACAGAATCTTTTAGACAGAATTCACCCACCATCAAACCAGACAAACTCACTCATAATCTTATCTTGTTCTTAGGAGGATGATATAGATGGGATTCACATCGTGGCCTTTGCAGAAGAGGAAGACCCTGGTAATAAATCATATCTGAAGCATCATCTACAACATTGACCTGGTATAACAGAAAGGTACTGATAGGCAGATCTATAGATCTATATCTCCTCTTCTGTCCTGATCGGTCCTGCTTTGTCATGTCCTTTCCTGTCCCCTCCTGTCCTATCCTCCTTTCCCGTCATGTCCTACCCTGTCATGTCCCCTCCGGTTCTGTCCTGTCCTGTCTTGTTTTGTGACTTCTCAGATGGTTATGAGTTCCTAGAGATCCTGAAGGAGGTGGCTAGAGACAACACACACCACCCAGATCTCAGCATCATCTGGATTGACCCCGATGACTTCCCTCTGGTGCAAGAACACACACACACACACACACACAGACACACACGCACACAGATACATACACACACAATATTTGATTATCTTCCCATTCTAGCTGTCTGGCCAGGTGTGACTGTATGTCTTGTTTCTGTCTCCCCTCAGCTGATCCCCTACTGGGAGAAGACCTTCCAGGTGGACCTTTTCAGACCTCAGATTGGAGTGGTCAACGTCAGCGATGTAAGTCCACACCTAAACACTCACCTAGGGAGCCAACACCACCAGTCTTACACTGACACTTGTAACTTATCCTTGGATCTGGCCCCTGGCCACTGTGTCTGTGTGCAGGCGGACAGCATATGGATGGAGATGGATGATGAGGACGATCTGCCAAGTGCTCAGGAGCTGGAGGACTGGATAGAGGACGTCCTCTCAGGCAAGGTTAACACTGAGGATGATGACAATGAAGATGATGACGATGATGACGACGAGGATGATGATGATGATGATGAAGAGGATGATGATGATAATTCCAATAACAATGATGAAGATGATGAGGAAGAGGAGGATGAAGACGACGAAGAGGAGGACGAAGATGATGAAGATGATGAAGATGATGATGATGAGGATGATGATGATGATGATGAGGACGATGATGATGATGATGAGGACGATGATGATGATGATGATGACGATGACGATGATGATGAATAATTCATAAACTATTAATTGGAAATCATGATTTCATGACATCATTGTTTGATTTATCCAACCCCTGCAATGTATTCTACTCTTCAGTCAGCAGTGATTAAGTTCAGGGGGAAAGGAGAGAAGTTTTCTAGATTCCTTTGTGCATCTAATTAGAACCTCTCCATCATTGACCTGTCAGCCTCATAATCAGCCACATCATAATGTTCACTTTCCACTGAGACACAAATCCTAAAACCAGTGTTAAGACTTTTTTTTACTTCTCAGCGCCAAGACACAAGCATGTCCAACAGTGTGAGAAATTACTTAGCTGAGGAACCGTTTTCCAAGCCAAATAGATTAAACTGTAAATGGGTGAATTGAGAACAGTGCATCAGTGTCAACCTGATCTGTTGTTCAGTGTACTGGACTTCTAGAAGTTAGCTTTATAATTTTACCAATGCCTTCATTACCTAGTGTAAGGTGTACAGATTACTTTTTATCAATCTTTTCTGCTGTACATTTTCCTCAACTTCAATAAAGTCAACAAAGTGGTACTAGACTCTTGTACTTGTCCATACCAGTTTGAAGGGAATAAGCTCTGATCTTGTTTCGCTCTCTCTACCCCTCTTCGTCTTCCCATCCCAGCCACACTGAGAATCCGAAGCATCTCTGTGTAGTATGTGTGGTCATTTAACGATGTCCTTCACTTCTGCTTTTCTCTTCTTGCTGCCTTGGTTTCTATGTTCCTTTCATTTATCTCACGTATATCTCTCTTTCTTTCTTTTCCCTGCTTATACCTCAGTCTACATTTCCTGGGTGTGCAATTAGAGAAGAGGAGATGTGGAGTGGCAGGAGGGATCTCTCTGTACTCTTATTCAAGGGTTGGGGGAAGGGAGCTATAGATACAGTCTCTCTCTCTCTCTCTCTCTCTCTCTCTCTCTCTCTCTCTCTCACACACACAGTCATTTCAGACATGAATTCAAACACTTATCACACGTGATGCCAAAACAACACCGAAGCCCAAGATATCCCATCATGTTGAAAAACTTCATACAAAATGTTTATTTGTACAAATGGGAATTTTGACAAAGTATTTGTGATTTTGTGTTGTCCGTCTTTAAAAAAAGTTACCATGTATATCATGGGACTGGATTGGTCTGCTGCAGGAAGGCTCGTACACACATACCCCCCACACGGCCCCACCCCCTTGTTAAAAACAACAAGGCTCCTCCACTTTGAGTATAATACCTTAGATATTGTATGTGTACATAAATATTGTGTTTCAAAACTGAGGCACATTTGCTGTGAAGGAGACATCCAAACCACTTCCATCACTATAAAATTAACAATTAACAATACTTTACAATACTGACAACAATTATAGAACACTTCAATATCATTTGAACACTGGTATAAATAGGAACATTAGAAATTGAATTATTTGTCAACTAAAAATGATAAAACATGGAAGTTATATTCATTCAAATGAATACGTTTTGATTGGAGCTCACAAAATTATCACATTCTACCAGCTACAGTTCCATCTTCACTAGCTAGGGGGCAGTGATGAACTAGGCTAACTCCTCATTTAGGGGAACCTCCATTTAGGAAATACCTAAGTTCACAATACTGACACAGGGCTTATAAATGTATGTACATCTGTATAAATTAAAACATTTTGAAAGTATTAAGATCAGCATCAGTTTTAATAGGAGGAGAGTGGATTAATTCTTCATAAACAGGGAACAACCCATCATACAGTTGTGTAGAGAGCCAACGATCATTGTAAATGCAACCTTTTCATCTGAATTCTATGTTAAAAGAACTAGAACTGTAAGTAATAAAGGGATATTACCTCGACAATTTAGTTATTGTCTATTCCACTCTACTCAAGAGTTCAACAACTCTGGCTGTGATATGATTTCCTAATACAATAAACAGAATTCTTTTATCTGCAAATGAAAAAACATAACTCTGCGGCATATGTTAAGATCCCAGACAAAATTGTACAAAGTGTTTTGGTATAAAATTAAATGAAATTAAATCCCATAGGATGGCTATACACTCATACACACCCAAAACAATGATGGGTCCATCTTTGGGTAGCCATGGGTAGTTTACTGGATGTTTCATACTACGTAAAGAAGTGAGTGTGTGTTCAACTACATAAACTCAACATGTCTACATTTCAAAACAACGTAGAAAAGCAATCCAACATTTCACAAGTCTTATTATCAAAACGCAGGTTTACATAACATCATTCAAATATAATAATGCATACAGTCAAAAGAGAGGCGCTGGTGGTGAGCCTGAACACAGTATGTTTTGGTGATGCACTGTAGGCATTCTGAACACAAAGACAGTGGCCCTCATTGACGACACGAACGGACGACAGAAGCGTAGTAATTCCAACGCAAAGCTCAACATTTATGAATTTGGATGTGAGAGGAGGCTACAATTAAATCTCACATTTAGTCTCAATTCATGTACACAAGTTTTCCAGTCAGTGTGAATTCATGGTGCAGCATAGTAAATAAGATACTGAAAATTATTAGACCATTCTGACTGGCATCTAAGCATATGCAGTCTCATATTCAACACTTCAAAATATGTAGCCTATGGCAAAATATTAGATTTTTAAAGGCCTACATCAACTATGTGTTCCCTAAATCCCTAAAATAAAGTTATTTTCTAATTGTATGCAATTAATGGGTTTAACAATTTGGTGCTTTTACAGTTAGGAAAAAAGTCTTGATGCTAAAACATAAATTTAAGAAATATCTCCTAGTGGAGCTTTTTGATTCAACTGCATTTTGCACACTTGATAGTCACCCAAACATACTGCACCCACACACACACACACACACACACACGCACGCACGCACGCACGCACACACACACACACACACACACACACACACACACACACTCTCTTAAATACACATACTGTTCCCACACACATACAAACATCGACACACACAGACACGCACCAGCACACCGAAAGAAAGGAGTTACAGGAATGTGAGGATCGTTTACAGTGCATAGAGAAATACCTGACCTGGTTCTAGTGAGAACCATCTACCATCTTTCTTCCAGTGATTTAAGACGAAATACTTAATTCCATTAACAAATGTCATATGCATAAACCATCTAAGATTAACACATTGATTCCATCACTGCTACAAAATATTTACAAGTGAAAAAGGAAACACTAAAAGTATAAATAAAAGTATAAAAGATTTCTAGTGACAGATAAAAAAGAAAATCCAATCCCAAACAGCGTCAGTCCTGTCTTTGACTAATTCTGCCCATCAGATGGAAGTTCCTGATTGGAGCAGCCAGTGAGTGCTCTGTACATCATCAGACAGAAGTTTCTGATTGGAGCAGCAGAGTGAACTTGTGGGACTTGGGGTCTATGTACTCCTCAGTGAGACGGATGTATGGGATGGTCTTGACGGTGATGGCCAGACTGAAGTCCAGACAGCGCAGCAGGAACTCCGTCCCATCCTTCAGACCGCTGGTCACCGCAGCATCACTCACCAAGGTCCACTGGCCAGCCATCCAGCGCTCTGATCCATACTGTAAGGTCGGACCTGGGGCTAGGTAGGCTTCGAGAAAGGCCTGGACAAACCCCCACACACAGTTATTCTTACATTCAAAATAGGATTTCAGAATCAAAATGAAATATACAAATATATCTATAACAACTGTGTGTGGATTCAGTCATTTTACACAGGCTGTGACCAGATGCCATACTGTGTATAGGGTGTAGAAGCCAGGCTTTACCTTGGGGCTCATGTTGTGGGTGAGGCAGAAAGCCAGGTGTCTTTGGATGCTGTCCATGCTGTGGCAGTGCTGTCTCCTGGTGGCGCGGAGATACTTCTGCAGGGCGCGGGCCATGGAAGGGAAGATGGCAAGGGCAGCCTCCCGCACGTCCATCACCTCAGAGGGCGACGCCCGCTTTTCTTCCTGACGCAGGCGGCGGACGTGCGTAAACGCCTCCTCCACTGCCACCACCAGTCTGGCAATCACACAACACACACACATGTACACAGTTCAGATGACCTCTCCTCTCCTGTCCTGTGCTCTACTCTTCCTCTCTCACCTGGCTCGACGTTTCCGTACTCGTCTCTCGTGGTCGGCCTCTTCGTAGTACAGCTCGTTGTGGCTGGCATCTCTTCGTCTGGCTGCTGCCGTGATCATGGCACGTGACTGCGCCCCCCCGGACTGCGAGCCCGCTGCCTGCCCCCCAACTGGGCTTCCAGAGTTATCAGGGCCTGGAGGGTCAGGGAACACATAGGCGTGAATCTAAGACCCTGTCTTTGTGCCCTTTAGCAAGGCACTTAAACCCTCAGCAGGCAGATAGACCTAGTCACAGGTATTATTCCTGTATTGATGTCAATAGCCCTCATTTATCAACCTCACCTAGAAATGATCTTAAGACAGGGCTCGTGCTGTTCATAAAACATTCTCATCTTGCCAATCACAGCTTAAGAATGGTGGTGGCTGAAAACCACCAATGTTTCATGCCTAGTTTAGTGAATGAGGGCCATTGTACAGTGCCGTATATGTATGTGAACTCAGAACTCAAGGTTCGGTTTAATTTCATCACGTTCAAATAATCCTTTCATGGGGCGCACACCTTTCAAAAATGCATACCACATAGGCTTAGGCTTTATCAGAGCAGCCCGGGACCTCTACTGCATGTCATTCCCTCTCCTACTCACACCTTTTCTGTCTCCCTCACTCTGTCACTATCGTCAATGAAGTAGAAATGCATAAAGATATATCTAAAGATAACTAATTATTTAAAAAAATTCTTACATTTGTGGATCATGTAAATATTCATGACAGAGATGACAGAGATACTTCAAAGACTGTGGTACCAGTTTGATCCAATTTTGTTGACGACATACAGCCCGAGGACCTAAAGAGGTGGCATTTGTGTGTGAGTATCTGTGTGCATGTCAAACATAAGCCATCTGAATCCTACTGAGAAAGAGAGACACAGTGAAAACGTGAAAGAGTGAGAGAGGGGAGAGAATAAGCCCAACTGTTATGAATTATTAGGGGGTAGAAACTCCACTGAGCTGCTGTACTTTCATGTGGGGGAGGGTAGGACCAGCAAGGATCCCATCTATCCCAGCATGCACCTCTTCACATCACAAAGCAGCTCGCTAGCCAGGTTCTATCCAACCGTTAAACGACCACGAATGCTGCAGGGCCAGTTTGGAACCCTTTTAACCGACGTATGCTAGTGTATTAATCAAGGAGGGAGGCAGATGCATGGCTAATGCATGGGTGTATGCATGTGTGCTTATGCGTGTGCCTCAGCAGACCATATCTGTGCATTATGGAGGAGTGAGGGACGATGGTGGGGCAGTGATGCATGAGATGCGCGCAGTTGCTTCCTGAGGTTAAGTGCTGTGAAGAGAGCGAGAGAGGTAAAGATGGATGCTGATGATACCTATCAGGACTTACTGTTTGACAGGTATGTTCTCAGTTTGTTTTTAAAGGCTGAGAGCAGGAGGAAAGAGATTGGAAAGAGACAAAACCACAATGAGATGGTGAAACAAGTAAATGAGGGAGAGTGAAAAGAGAACTAGTACAGAACATTAGAATGTAAAGAGCAGATGAATGTCAAGGTCTGAAGAATACTAGAATACTACACCTTCAACGGAGTAGATCTTGAGGCCGGCCAGGTGTTTGGCAGTGCGGTGCTTAGAGGCAGAAAGAACAGCGGGGTTGTGGAGAGGGAAATCCCGGTAGTAGAACTCCAGGAGGGACAGAGCTGCCTTCTGAATACTGGAGAGAGACAGGAAGAGAGAGAGGAAGAGAGACAGGAAGAGAGAGAGGGGGGGATATTATTAAGAACTGAATTCTCGATAATATTAATGATGAACAGCTTTCTTTCCCAAACTCAGAACACAGGCATGTTGACCACAACATCTTCTTAGTGGTGCTTTCCCACGACTTTAAATATTGATTTTTTTTTTTATCACACTGACTATGATAACCATCGCCACTAAAAAACATCCTGACCCATCAAGCCCTTGTGATTTTCCCCTCCTTTCCACACCCTTTATAAGAACCACCCCCCCATCTAACTGTACAGTTGAGAGAGAGACTGTGCTGGTGTATGCTAGGTAATGAGGTAAATTCATCATAGGCACCCGCCCAGGACACAAGCCTCCAAGTCTACAAGCTGGGGCTCTGTTTGCATGTGTGTGTGCTCTGCCATCACTGAAGCATTCTCCAATTGAGGTATGTTGTTTCTGCAAGGTTGGTTGTGCAGAACAGCATGGCTAATTACAGCACAATTAACAACCCCACAATTTCTGGATGAACAACTATTATACCACAAGACTCTGTAACATTGACCACAAATGTGTATGTTGATACATAGTAGAAGAAACGCGTATTTGTCTAATAAGCATGACAAACGAGTGCAGGGAGCTGCAACAACAATAACACACACACACATTCAGGAAGGGTTATCTAACCCTTGCCTAAGGGCCGTAGAAACTAGTTATCCTCTTTTCCCCCTCCTGTTGTCCCTCCTCTGAGGGCAGTCTGTAGCCGTGATCCGCCACATCAAGGCGACCGGGGGGGTGGGGGTGGGGGTGGGGGGGGGGGGTGTAAGTGTGTGATTGTGTCAGTGCGTGTTTGCTACCTGAGCCGTCCAAGGTTGTAGTGGCGGGTCTCCCCATCGGTGGAGCGGATGACACACACGCTGTAACACGGCTGCAGCTGCCTGATTTCCAGCAGCACAATAGCCAGGTAGTGGAGGAACAGCAGGGAGTCCACCAGAGACACAGCAAACTGGACAATTCCCTGGTAGTCCTCATCCTGTCACACACACACACACGGCAGGGCGTTAGGACACACAAACACACACTTCGCCAACAAGCAAACGCACGCGCACGCACGTAGACACGCGCGCACCCGCAAACACGCAAAGTCCAAGACATCCGATAAGCACTTACTTGCGCGTCCAGGATGCGTACACCGTAGAAGAGCCAGTAGGAGAGGATGAGCAAGAGCGTGAGGGTGGCAAGAAGTGCTTTGAAAGCGCACACGCGTGGCAGGCTGGCGTGCGCTGGCCGCAGGAACAAGGCCCAAACAGCCAGGAGCAGGATGAGCAGCTTGAAGGAGACGGAGAGGAAGAGACCCTCACAGGCTGAGCCACAGGCATGAAGCCTGTCGGGCCACAGCAGAGCCGGGAGCACCAGGAAGGCCAGGGGGGAGGCTACGACCAGCAGCACAAGAGAGAGGCCCAGGGCCAGGGGAACATAGCGCTGACAGGCCTGCCCTCGGTCATCCTCAGTTTCCTTCCCTAGACCCACAACCTCCTCCTGGGACAGACTCAGCTCTGACGTCCCGGTCACGGCCGTGGTGGTTTCCCCC